>NW_027185798.1:43007432-43016686 GCF_028583685.1 Petaurus breviceps papuanus
GTGTGTGTGTGTGTGTGTGTGTGTGTGTGTGTGTGTGTGTGTGTGTGCCTCCTTGTTTTATTGTCTGGATATGCATTTTTATCAGCGAAGGGAACTCCCAGGTGATGAAATTCTCTCTACTAATGCAGATCTGCTTGGGGCAATAAAAGTAAAGTGACTTGTCCATGATCATATGACCAGAATTAAGATTTAACACAAGTCATTTTGTCTGTAAATGTGTGTATGTATACATGTTTATATGTTTGTGTAGGTAGGTATAGTTATCCCTTACACATTGTAGAAGTTAAGTGTGCAGTACTCCTGTGATCTGGAAAATCCCCATAAAATTTTTGGCCCTCCCTTTGTACCAGAGAAGTTTGAATTTTTTCTTTTTCTTTTGTGGGGTCTTTTACAGTGCCTTATTGTAAAATTTCAGTTAAGTATTTGGTCCTAGGCTCTGTGTTGTCTACTGGCCTTGATGTTTCATTTGTAGCTTCCACAAAACTCCCCCCAAATTCCCATTTATTTTCTTATGCTGCCCCATGATATATCAAAACCATGATATGGAAGTCATGATATGGAAGAGATAACTGTAGATATGTAGATAGATGGATGGGAGAGTCACCCAATTGGCTGCAGATTTGGAAGAGTTAATAACTAAGTAGGTGTACAACCCCTCACCTCCTACTTCTTTTCTGGCTTCAAACCATGTGAAAAAGACCAAAAAGAAACTTGGAGTTGAGAAGAGAGGAAAAAGGATCAGTCCCAGACAGTCTTTGGCATTTTGTTGTAGGAAAGCTACTAAAATGTTTCTGAACATTCACAATTTGTCAACTGGATATTAAGCAGGAGTTGCAAGGACTTTCTAACCTATGGTCATATGAATACTTGGGACAGAGGCCTTTCCTTTGGTGATAAAGAAACAGAGGCTTAAAAATGCCTGTGGATACTATTTAGCTGATTTCTCTATGTTCCAAAAAGACTTTGACCTGAGGGCAAAGAATCCCCTTTTCAAGAGGAAAAGTTTATTGTAGCCAAGATTCTGGAAACTAATAGATTGTTCCATGGGGAGGAAAGAAACTAAGGTCTTATCCATAGACTTGTCTTGTGACATAGCATCTATGCATACCTATATACTAGGTATGTGAAGAGCCTATCTTTCTAAAAGACATGAAGCTTATTACAGTAAAAGAGAAATGGTAGGATCCACTCTATTTCTTCTCATGGTGAAGGAGTAACACGCAATTGAAAACCGAAGCCAGAAGCAGCAAATAGAGAACTCTACAACCAGAACCATACCTGGCAATAGTGGAAACACCATAAATGGAGAACAACTTTGAATGACTTTAGAAGTCTGATGAATACAATGATAAACCAGGAGCCCAAAAGACTAAAGATGAAACATGGAACTCAGAGGTGATGAACTTAAAATGCAGAAAAAGACATACATTTTTTAACATGGTCAATATGGGAATTTGTTTTGTTGGACTATGCAGCTATGTTATTATGGTTTTCTCCTTTTTCTTTTTAAAATTTGCTCAGTAAACATGGCAGAATGTAGAGAGACAGGTTTTTTTACATTTCTTTTTTTTAAAGCAATCGGGGCTAAGTAACTTGCTCAAGGTTACACAGCCAGTTATTTCTGGGTGTGGTGGTAAGTATTGGAGCCTGGATTTGATCCCCAGGTCATCCTGACACTGGAGCCTTACTCGCTGAGCCACCTGGCCACCCCTAAGCAATTGGGGTTAAGTAACTTGCTCAAGGTTACATGGCCAGGTGTTTCTGGGTGGATGCTAAGTGTCTGAGCCCAGATTCGATCTCCAGGTCAGCCAGACACTGGAGCCTGTGCTCTTACTTGCTGTGCTACCTGGCCACCCCAATAGGTTATTTTTTAAAGGAAAAATGTTCCCCCCAAAAGGTTTGCATCCACCTGATTGAAGACTCCACTGGTCAACCCCCCCACTTACACATTATGTAATGTTACTATTGCTATTATTTTGGGAGTAATGGGAAATCAGGCTAGAAAGAATACATACTCTTGGAGTTTTCCAAAGTCTAATCAAAAGTACTTTAAAGTTAAAAAAAAAAAAAAGAAAAAGAAAAGGAAGAACACAGGAGAAAACTTGCCTACATATATCCTAGATGGATACTATACCAAGTTAGATACTATAGAGAATAGTTTCAATGTAGGAAAAAGAATAATACTAAATATATACTTGAAAGGATATAAACTTTAAGAAGGGAGCTAGTGACAAAAACCATGTCCTCAAATGTCTATACCTATTTGGGTATGGAATTCTGTAGCATAACAAGGTGAACTTGAAATCTTAATCTAAGGAGATAAATTAGAATTCATAGGTTGAGATATGACCCATGACTGGAATATAGTTCTGAAAGAGAATGCCTTATGTACATGTTAGAATAATTTCCCTATTGACTTGAATTTTGGAGTTGAAGATAACAAAGAAGATAGTGGATCTTATAGTCGATATGTTTCTACAAAAAAGAATAGGCTGAAAGAAACTTATGATCTTGTCACTGCGTTGGCCCAGAAAAACACTAGTAGAATCAAAGAGATATACAATGCCCAAGTTCAATGTTCAGATATTCAGACAGGCAATAGGGTCATTATTTGAATCATGATATGCATGCCCACAAAAAAGCAAATTGCTGGAACTGTTCTCTACCACTTTGTAGAGAGAATAGGAAACTTACTAGCTTATAAAATAACCCTTGAGAATGGTTAGGGTCCTAAAATACAAGGCACTGTTATTGTCTATGAACTATTGAGGAGTTAATTGGGCTTCCTGATAAGTCATCAGACAATAATGATGGGCAGTTACCTAAACTTATTTGAAGATAAAGAGCCAATCTGCCTATTATAGAGAGACTGACAGAGCTGTAACCCAGAAATTTATGATTATATTGATGAGGATGAAATTATTTCCCCAAAGGATTAGAAGATTCAATCAAGATTATCTCAGTCATAGGGGAATACCAGTTTTAATGAGAAAGGATTTAACCTGGAGGCATCCCTAATACTCTAGTTTAAAGGAGAGAAGAGAGTGCAACCATATGAAACTGTGATATATGAAACTGTGATAATATGAAACTGTGATAGCCCAACTGACTGATTTACAAGTTCAGTTACCATTACATGGTGCTATAACCATCTAGAAATTTAGAAAATCAGGATAAGAGTGTTATAACTATTAAGTCAATGAGTAGACTTACACATAATGCACTATTATGATTGACCATGAAGTGATTATTTGCATAGATAATTGCCATTCCTTAAAGGCATAGGTGTAATGTGTGTTTATATACAACTACATTTTGTTCACAACTACATTTTGTTCTGGTTTATACCATTCATTATTATTATGAAATGTTTTTCATTGTTTGTAAAAAATATATATGATTTTATGTAATCATATTTTTCATATATATAATTTTATTATGTATATTATTGCTGTATTTTCATATATGGTAGTGTTACATGTGAGTTATGCCTTAGCTGTTTATATGCTGTTTATTTTGTATACTTATATATTGACTATTTTGAATGAGAAAATGGTATTTCTTACTGAATCAGTGTAACATATATTATACAAAGCATTTGAAATATTGATTACATGATGTTTGCATACAGCCTGAATTTCTTATTTCTAATTTTTAGACACTGCAAACATTCAGTGCAGTTGGAGCAGGAGGGAGAAGTAAGGTGAGTCCCTTTCTTATTCAGGCATTTTATTTATTGAAAGGGGCAGGAAAATGACATTTGTGTGAAACACTGACTAAAGCAGCTTCTCAGCACTTGGAAAGAGACACAGGAAGTTCTAGAGATCTGAAAGAAAGCAAATATACTGAGTACCTTAGAGGAAAAAACAGTTCCTTAGGGGGAAAAATATACTTACTGTAGGCAAATATGGCCAAAATACCTTGTTTCCCAGTATCTAATTTACATATGATTATTGTAAGGATATTTTGTGTTGGCAAATAATTTTAAACCAAGGGGATACCCATCAATTGGGGAATATCTGAACAAATTGTGATATATGATTGTGATGGAATACTGATGTGCTATACAAAAAGATGAGCAGGATGCTTTAAGAAAAAACCTAGGAAGATTTATGTGAACTGATGTAAAGTGAAATAAGAAGGACCAACAGAACATTTTACACAGTAACAATAATATTGTTCAATGATCAACTGTGAAAGACTTGGCTATTCTAAGTAATACAAAGATCCAAGACAGTTCTGAAAGGCTTATGATAAAAAATGCTATCCACCTCCAGAGAAAGAACTGATGGAGTCTAAATGCAGACTGAAGCATACTTTTACTTTCTTTATTATTCTTGGTTTTGGGGGTCTATGTTTTCTTTTGCAATATGACTAATATGGATTTTTGTTCTAAGTGACTGGAAAAACAAAGCTGCCTGTAATAGGTGCCTCTACTTTCCCTCCTTTTACTTTCTTCTTCTTAACTCCTTACAATCCAGCTACCAACCTCATAATTTCAACAAAATTTCTCTCTTTATAGTTAATGATTGGATTTCTGGGAGCCAAGATAGGGAAGTAAACAGCAAATTGCTATAACTCTCCCATATCCACCTCAAAACACCCATAAAAAAGCACCCTCAAACAAATTCTGGAATAGCAGAATCAGCACGAAGATGGTGTGAAACAATCTTTTAGCACAAGAAACTTGGAAGATCAGCAAGAAAAATCTCACTTATGTAAAAGAGGAGGACAGTTGAGGACAGGAAGCATCCCAGCAAGCCCCATTAAGCAAACCAGTGGGAGTTCCTGAGCCATGTGGTAGAGCAGGCAAACACCAACCCCAGGACCCTCACATGCCTCAGCATAGTTAGGAGAACCAGCAGACTCCAGCTCTGAGAACCACCACATACTTTAGTGTAGCCCTGAGCAACAGGCATCCTCCAGTGGCCAGGCCTCCATGTTTTTCAGCACAGCCCTGGGCAAATAGGTAGATGCCAACCCAATGGGTGCCTAACCAAACTGGTAGCCACCAAACATAGCCCTGGGCAAACAGGCAACTTCTAGAGGCCAGTTCACCACGTGCTTCAGTGTAACATTAGGAAATGCAGAAACACCCTCACCAGCCTCAGCACACACCAGACACTACCACTAGGACCTCATCTCAGCACCAGGCAAACCACCATAACTTTACAGCCTCCAGCAGTGCCAGACACCTCCCATCTCACCCTCTCAGCACAGCACCAGATGTGAGGGTCCCACATAGGCCTGAGGGCAACATCTGTGCAGCCCCAGCTAGAACCTGCAGTCACTGGCACAAGAAGCCTGAGACAGTGCCTCTTCCACCCTGGGAGCAGAGTTCAAATTTAAAAGAAAGGAAAAACGTTTAAAAAAAAATAAGCAAAAAGCCACAACAAAAAAAGAATCTGACCATAGAAAGTTATTGTGGTGACAGGGAAGACCAAGACACAAACTCAGAAGAGGACACAATATCAAAACACCTATGGGCAAAATCCCAAAGAAAAATCGGAAGTTGTCTCAAGCACAGAAAGAACTTGTGGAAGAGCTCAAAAAGGAGCTGAAGGGGTGGCTAGGTGGTGCAGTGAATAGAGCACTGGCCCTGGAGTCAGGAGGACTGTAGCGGCAAGCACCCCAAGAGTCCTCAGGGTTTGCCGCCACCGCAGGTTCTTGGATCTGCTTTGTTAAAGGAAAGCAACTCAAAATGGGTTAACAAGCTTACTTTAATCAGTCAGACATATATCATTTACCTTGTTCAAGGGAAAAAGGTCAGCACCCCGAACTTCAAAGTGTACAGGCAGAATTATCAAGACAGAAACAGATCAAGTAGACAGCTTTCCAAACTGTCCAGCCATTACATCCATACCCAATCAACATCTGGGTTTTTCAAAGCTGGGGGGGCCCTGGACAACGGCTTCCCAGAATACAGATCAAATCACAGAACACTTCTCAAAGTGAGCCCCCAAAACAAAGCCTCACATCAGGGCTTATATAGCCTTCTCCTGGCTCAGAGAATGTAACAACCTCTTGGACCCACTGGCCAATCAAAAAGTATCTACTGAAAAACAAGCCTCCCACCCCAGGCTTCAGGTGCACTTTAGCCTAGGGGCAGGGAAGATCTTCCAAATTTGCATTCCCATTACAAGGACCTGAGTTCAAATCCAGCCTCAGACACTTAACACAAAAACTAGCTGTGTGACCTTGGGCAAGTCACTTAACTCCAATTGCCCTCAAAAAAAAGGAGCTGAAAAATCATGTGAGAGATGTAGAAGAAAATTTGGGAAAAGAAATGAGAATGATGCAAGAGAATTATGGAAAAAAGAGTTCACAGCTTGGAAAAAGAAAACAACTGCTTAAAAAGTAGAATTGGCCAAATGGAAAAGGAAATACAAAAATCCATTGAAGAAAACAACCCCCTAAAAAAAATGCAATTGACCAAATGGAAAAGGAAGTACAAAAGGTGAAAATAACTCCTTAAAAGTTAGGATTAGGCAAGTGGAAGTTACCGACTCTGTGGGGCATCAAGAATCAATCAAACAAATTCAAAAGAATTAAAAAATAGAAGAAAATATAAAATACCTCATTGGAAAAACAACTGACCTAGAAAATAGGTCCAAGAGACCATGTCAGAATTATTGGACTACCTAGAAACCATAATCAAAAGGAGAACCTAGACAGCATCTTTAAAGAAATTATCAAGGAAAACTGTCCTGATATCCTGGAACCAGAGGGTAAAATAGGAATTGAAAGAATCTTCTGATCACCTCAGGAAAGAGATCCAAAACAAAAGTGCCAAAGAACATTATAGCCAAATTACAGAACTATCAAGTCTAGCTAAAAATACTGCAAGTGGCCAGAAGGAAAGAATTAAAATATCAGGGAGCCACAATCAGGATTATACAGGACATAGTAGATGCAACATTAAAGAACTGGAGGTCATGGAACATGATATTCCTGAAGGCAAAAGAGCTGGGACTACAACCTACTCAGCAGAATTAAGCATAATACTCCAAGAGAAAAAAAAATCATTCCAAGAAATAGAAAGATTTCAAGCTCCTTCAAGAGAAGAACAGACTTGAACAAAAACATTTGATGTCCAATATCAAGACCCAAGAGAAGCCTAGAAAGGGGAAAAGGGAAAAGAAAACACATAAGGGATTCAATGGAGCCAAACTGTTTACACCCCTACTTGGGAAGATGATACTTGTGATTCTTAAAAATTGTACCACTGATATTACAACTAGAAGGAATTTACATAAACAGAAGGTACAGGTATAAAGTGAATTTGAGGGAATGACAGAAAAAATAATTAAGGGCTGAGAAAGAGGAGTACACTGGGCACAGAAGGAAGGGAGAAGTAGAATGGGGTAAATTATTTCAATCAGTTGAATATAGAAATCTGTCTAACTGGACAGGAAAGTAGGAAGGAAGGAGATTAAGTAAAGGCAGGGAGAAGGGGAATGACAGAAGAGAGAGCAAACTGGGAGGAGTGGTAGACAGAGGCAAAAATACTGTTGAGGAAGGAGAGAGGACAAACAGGAAGAAAAATAGGATGGAGGAAAATATAGCTAGTAACCACAACTGTGAATGTGAATGGGATGAAATCTCCCATAAAAAAGAAATGGATAGCAGAGTGGATCAAATACCAGAATCCTACAATATGTTGTTTACAGGAAACACACTTGAAGCAGAGAGGCACACACAGAGTAAAGATAAGGGGCTGGAGCAGAATCTATTATGCTTCAGCTGAAGTTTAAAAAAAAAAGCAGGAGTAGCAATCCTGATCTCAGACAAAGCAAAAGCAAAAATAGACCTAATCAAAAGAAATGAGAAAGGAAACCACATCTTGCTAAAAGGTATGACAGACAATGAAGTAATATCAAAAATAAACATATATGCATTAAGCAGTACAGCATCCAAGTTCTTAAAGGAGAACTTAAGTGAGTTATGGGTTCATTACCAAATAAGAGATAGAAAGCATTATGAAATGTAGAATAGATCATTTTGATTATATTAAGTTAAAAGGTTTTTGTACAAGCAAAACCAATGCAACCAAGATTAAAAGGAAAGAAGAAAGCTAGGAAACAATCTTTATAGCAAGTGTCTCTGATAAAGCCTCATTTTTCAAATATATAGAAAATTGAGTCAAATTTAATAAGAATACAAGCCATTCCCCCAATTGATAAATGGTCAAAAGATATGAACAGGCAGTTTTCAGATGAAGAAATCAAAGTTATAGGCATATAAAGAAGTGCTCTAAATCACTTTTTATTAGAGAAATGAAAATAAAAAAGGACTCTGAGGCACCACCTCACACTTATTAGATTGGCTAATATGACCAAAAAAAGGGAAATCATAAATGTTGGAGAGGATGTGGGAAAAGTGGGTCACTAAAGCACTGTTGGTGGTGTTGTGAACTGATCCAACCATTCTGGAGAACATTTTGGAACTATGCTCAAAGGACTACCAAACTGTGCATACCCTTTGATCCAGCAATACCACTACTAAGTCTGTATCATAAAAAGATCATTAAAAAAAGAAAGCATAGTGCAAAAATATTTATAGTAGCCCTTTTTGTGGTGGCAAAATATTGGAAACTGGAAGGATGTCCATTGATTGGAGCATGGCTAACCAAGCTGTTGTATATGAATGTAATGGAATACTAGTTTGCAATAAGAAATGACGAACAGGCAGATTTCAGAAAAACCTGGAAAGGCTTGTCCGAACTAATGCAAAGCGAAATGAGCAGAACCAGGAAAACATTGTACACAGTGTCAGCAACATTGTGTGATGATCAGCTATGAATCATTCAGTTTCTTTCAGCAACACAATGATCCAAGATAAGTACAAAGGACTCAAAAAGGAAAATGTCCACATCCAGATAAAGAACAGATGGACTCAGACTGCAGATCAAAGCATACTTTTGTTTTACTTACTTTATTTTTCTTTATGTTTTTTTTTTCCTTTTGGGTCTGTTTATTCTTTCACCACTGTAACTAATATGGAAATATGTTTTACAAGGGGCAGCCAGGTGGCTCAGGGAGTAGGAGCACCGGCTCCAGTGTCGGGATGACCTGGGAATCAAATCTGGGCTCAGATACTTAGCACCACACCCAGAAATAACTGGCCATGTAAACTTGAGCAAGTTACTTAACCCCAATTGCTTTAAAAAAAAAAAAGAAAAATTTGGGGTGGCCAGGTGGCTCAGCGAGTAAGAGCACTGGCTCCAGTGTAGGGATGACCTGGGGATTGAATCC
>NW_027185798.1:43016696-43032499 GCF_028583685.1 Petaurus breviceps papuanus
AGTAAGAGCACTGGCTCCAGTGTAGGGATGACCTGGGGATTGAATCCCAGGCTCAGACACTTAGCACCACACCCAGAAATAACTGGCCACGTAACCTTGAGCAAGTTACTTAACCCCAATTGCTTTAAAAAAAAAAAAGAAATATGTTTTACAATGTAGCACATGCATAACCTATATCAAAATGCCTAAAATTTTAAGAAGAGAGGGAGGGAGAAAAATTTGCAACTCAAAATCTTGTAAAAATGAATGTTAAAAATTGTCCTGACATGTAATTAGGTGATAATAAAATATGATTTAAAAGGAGAAAAGTTAAGGATTTCCTAACTGTCACATTCAGTGGCCTTTTCTCAATCCCCATTTTTTTTTTTTTTACCTCTTGTCAGCCGTTGACACTGCTGATCACCCTCTTCTCCTTGATATTTTCTTCTTTCTAGATGTTCAGGATAACACTGTCTTCAGGTTTTCCTACTTATTTGACCATTCCTCATTCTTTTGTGTTGGATTCTCATATAGACCATAATCTCTAACCATAGGCATCCTTCAGGGTTCTATCCTGGGTCCTATTCTCTTCTTTTTCTATTCTGTATCAGTTGGTAATCTCATCGGCTCTGATGGATTTAATTATCACTTCTATGCTGATGATTCTCAATTCTACCTATCCTGTCCTAACCTCTCTGCTGACCTCCAGTCTCACATCTCCAACTGCCTTTCAGACATTTCAAATTACACATACAGTAGACATTTTAAACTCAATTTATCCAAAACTGAACTCATTCTCTTTCTTCCTAACCCCCACTCTAACCCTCTAAATTCTCACATTACTGTGGAGGGTACCACCATCCTCCCCTAGTCCCCCAAGCTCACAACCTGGGTGTCATTCTTGCCTTCTTAACTCTCATCCTTCATATTCAATCAGTTGCTAAGACCTGTTGATTCCACCTTTGAAATATCTCTCAAATATGCCCTTTCTCTCCTCTGATACTACTACCACCCTGGTACATGTCCTCATCACCTCACATTTGCACTATTTCAATAGCCTGATGGGTAGATAAAGAGCTAGAAGGGACATTAGACCTCATCTAGTCCAGTATTTCCAGATGAGGAAACTGAGGTCCAGAGAGATTGTGACTTGCCTAAGTTCAATAGGTAGAGCTAGAATTTGAACCAAGGTCCTCTAACTCCAAATCCATAATTCTTCCAACTGCCCACCTCTATTCCAAAGGTAATAATGGTTTTGGATGCAGGATAGCCTGTGTTTTAGCCCATAAAAAAGTGTAGAAGATACATAGGACTAATATTTTCTTGACTTGACAGTGGTAATTTCATCCTTCTGTAAGATCGCTGATAAAAGATGAAGGGATGAGAAAGGTAGTATTGTATAATTGTGTGAAGAAATCTGGGGATGAGAGAGAGGAAGTTTAATAAGTAAATATGAACAGAGGCAAGAACTGAAGTGATATTATCATCAGACTATACTAGAGACAATGTTTACAGAACCTTTTTCATCCCATGGATCTTTTTGGCAACCTGGTGAAACCTCTGGACCCCTCCTCAGGATAATGGTTTTATGTGCATAAAATAAAATAAGTAGAATTATATATCTAGTTTTACTTAATATTGTATTAAACAATATTTAAGGTTTCTTTAAAATGTTTAATATTTATAGTAAATAATATAAATATATTGAATAATATTTAATGTTTAAGTTAAATAATAATTATATTCTATATTTCTTTTTATTATTTAATAACTTGTGTTTTATTTGAAAGGAAATCAATTATATTGAAATAAATAATTTTTTCCCTTTAATTTCATGGTTCTCTTGAAACCCATGGATAAGAGTAGGATGGGGGTATGTGGACCCAGCTCTAGAACTCCTGATCTAGACTGCAAGAGGAGAGAGAAAAAGATTTTGCACTTACCACAGCACCTGTGCAAACTCCTTCAAGGAGTTTACACCTTAATGAAGGAACCAACACATATAGGAAAGCAATGGTCAGAGAAAAGAATAATGACCTGGGAAATGACAAAGATGGCAAGTGAAAAAACAGGGCAATCTGCTGGCAAGCCCTACTACGTCACAGTAAGCACTAAATGTTTATTGAGTAACTGATTGAGGCAAACAGAACAATGGCTTAGTACAAAGTAGGGATAGGATATTTCGATTATCTCAACATCTGTGTCCCATAGTAGATAGAGTGCTACATTTGGCCTCAAGAAGATATTAGTTCCAATTATGCTTCTGACAGTAGCAGTAGAATCATCTCCAAGTCACTTAGTATCTCTGAATTTCAGTTTCTTCCTTTACAAAATAAAGAATTGTATGATAGATTAAGAGCTAAATGGGTCCTTAGAGGACATTGAATTGATAACCTCTAGGATCCCTTCCAACTATGCCTATGATCTGCTTTAGCTCTCACTTGACCCAAAGCAGAGTAGTTAATAATTTCTTTTTTTTTCTTGGAGTTTTCTTATTTTTGGTAAATGTTTTAATTTATTTTAAATAATTTAATTTACTTTAAACTATTTTAAAGTTCAACACAAAATGAGAAAAAAAGAACATTTTCATGTGCATAACAGAACATAAGAGAGGATTTGATATAAAACAAAAAATTTTCATTTCAAGAAAACCTATCTAATAATTACTGCACATTAATTTCAAAGTTTTACAGCTTTCTTTGTTTCCTTGTACTTTTTCTTTTCTTCTCATTTATGCATTTTTTATTTTATCCCCTTTCCTCCCCACCCCAAAAGGCTGCAATTAAATGTAAATAGTTAATAATTTCTTGACTTAGTGGTAATTTCATCCTACTAAAGGTAGAGGAAACAATTAGGCAAACTGGTTATTTAATCAGATTCTCAGCAACATGGAGAAACTATTTCCTGGTTTAAAAATGATAGTAACCTTTGGAAGGGGCTTGAAGTAGCTACTGCATTTTAAAATCTATAATAGAGAAGGATAAGGAAGTCAGGCACAGTTAGGCAGGCATCCTTTTAGGAGAGAAGATTTCAAGGGGTTAAGAGAAAAGACAGATAGAATCCAAATGGACTAAAATTCTGCAAGGGAACTCAATCCAGGAGGAATAGGAAACTCTCAGTAATAAAGAGAAGAAATTCTGATGGGGAGGAGAAGGGTAAGTTATGGAAAGAGAAGATGGAATTCATAACTTAGAAAAGAGAAGGCAGAATTGCTCAATTTTTATTTTGCTCCTGTTTCCTTTGCCAAGAACAATGATCTTTGGATTGAAAGGACAAAACCAAAATGACGAATAGGGAGTTGTTACCCAAGATAAATAAGGAAATGGTGAGCACGTACTTAGATGTCCTCGATGAGTTCATGTCACCTGGATCAAATGATTGGGTACTGAAAGTACTCACATATGTGATTGCTAAGCTGTTTGCTATCAGATATCTCTTTAAAATTCTGGCAAATGAGATAACACATGACTAGAGAAAAGAAAATGCCACCACCCCATCTCCTCCCTTTTTAGAGAAGAAGAATGTGGAATAGGAAATAATAGGTAACCTATAGACAAATGGGCTTATTTTTTATTCCTGGCCAAAGTTCTTAAATTTATTTGCAGCAAGGGTGGAAGGGAGAGTGGAATTTGAACATGTCCTCTGGAGCATCCTTGGGAGTGTGCCTATGGGGCCAATTCCATAAAGCATATGTAGTGCTCTTAGCATGGGCATCTTTGTTAAAGAGGATTGGTCATTGAGTAGTAAGAGTAGACTTTAAAGGAACAGGCAACTTTTGCTTTCATCCTCTTCTTCCTCTCTTCTGAATATGTGGATTGGAACTCCACCAGCTCTCCCTTTGACTACTTGTGAGGATGGGGAGGAGATTTCTTCTTCCTCTCCCTCTTAAGAGGTATGGTGACTGGGGCATCTAGGTGGCACAGTGAATAGAGCACTGGCCCTGGAGTCAGGAGGACCTGAGTTCAAATGCAGGCTCAGACACTAGCTGTGTGACCTTGGGCAAGTCACTTAACCCCAATTGCCCTCCAAAAAGCAAAAAAAAAAGAGTTATGGTGACTGCTCACACATGTCAATAAGAGTATGTTTTTGTTGAGGCTGAAACTAGCTCTCAGCAGTCTCTTCTGCTTTCTGTATCTTTCCTTAAGCACAGATGACTAAACAACAATCATGACTTCTCATAAACCTAGTGGTGACTTTGGGAGTCTTAATAATAACTAGCAATTATATACTGCTTTAAAGTTTAAAAAGCACTTTACCAATATTATCTCATTTGATCTTCTCAAGCAACCTGAGAGGTAGGTGTTAGATTATTCTCACTTTAAAACTGAGATAGACAGTGACTTGCCCAAGGTCAAGCAGCTAGAAAGTATTGAAAACTGGATTTGAACTCAGGTCTTCCTGATTCCAGGTCCAACATTCTATCTACCAAGCCACCTTTCTCAACAAAGTAGAGTTTTAGAGATCATGGGTTTCTCATAGTGGCTGCTCCCTGTAACCCCTGTATGCCCTACAATGCTTCTCAGAAAAGATGACCATCAATAGGAAGATGGGTCCAGGCTATGACCTGACTTATCAGAAGATATGGAACTCAAATGAGTAGTTTGAGCAATGCAGGGCCAAGGTGTAGGTAAAATGTTTGTTTGTAAGCACTATGAAGTATTTCATTTTTAATGCTGTAAGCATCATATCCTAAAAGAGTATAGGAGTAAAGGGCTACTAGATCATATTTTAAGTATTTTCCATGTGTGTTTATTAGTGTTTTAGATTTTGATCATATCTGGTATACTGGAGGAAATAAATAGCTGTCCTAGAACTGTTTTACTTTGAACTTCAAATATTTTTCTGGAAAGAACCCTCTTAATCCCTTTGGAGGAAATCCTTCTTGTTGTTTGTCCTTCATTATCGAAGTCAGGGATGGTGATGTCATGAATTGGATTTAAGTGAGGGAGGGCTGCGCAAAGTCATCAGCCTCACTTTCTCCTCCAGGGCCATCTGGGTCCAGTGACAAGGTATATATCAGGACAAGTGAAGATGGCCCTCGAGGAAACCGCAAACACAAGTCAAAACTAAGCTTTATGACCCCAGAATTCTATTCTAAGGTAGAAACATGAAGAACCAAAGTTTAAGATGCTCCTGATTCCAAAGCTGTGGGCCAAGCTCCTCCAGGACTAAATACAGTCTTCCTGAGTCCAAAGTTAAGACCCAGGAATGGGAGAGAGCACCCAGAGCCCCCTGAACTTAGAGGACTTTATATATTATTTAAGGAATGGTCAGGAAACCTCTTTAAAAAGAAAAAGTGCTCACAAAAATCCAATATAGCTTAATTAAGGGTCAGTCATGTCAGACTGACCTAATTTCTTGTTTTAACAAGGGTATTAGACAGGAAAGCCCAGGACAATGCTGGAATTATACTTTACCTAGATTTTATCAAAATGTTTGACAAAGTATACCAGGATTTTATTTTGTGGAAAAGATGGAAAGATGGGGAGTAGATGATTACAAAGGTTCACTGCACTGGCAACTGGTAGAATGGCCAGAACTGAAAAATAATGGTGAATGGTTTACTATCATCTCGGAAGAATGTCTCTAGTAAAGTGCCCCAGGGACCTGTACTTGGCCCTCAGCTGCTTAACATTTTATCAGAGCCTTAAAAAGTAAGGAGGGATAACTAGCACCTTGGATGACAAATGTCTTGACAAGCTAGAATTTTGTATTGAAACTAATAAGATGAACTTTAGCGAAGATGAACATCAAGTCTAACACTTGTGTTAAAAAAAAAAAAAGGCAAACAGGGCAACTAGGTGGTACAATGGATAGCACACTGATCCTGGAGTCAGGAGGACCTGAATTGGCCTTCGGACACTTAGAGCTGTGTCACCCTAGTCAAGTCACTTAACCCTGAATGCCACAAAAGAAAAAAACTGTACAAAATGGAAATAGTATGGCTAGATAGAAATTTTTAAAAGACTGGAGGGTTTTAGTGGACTGCAAAGTCAATATGAGATAACAGAGTGATATAGCAGTCAACAAAACTTAGAAGGCCACAGATTACATTAATTAAAAGTCAGACTGTCCAGGACTAGGGATGTGGATAATCTTACAAACTTTGACCACATCTGGAATGTAATTCTGAGCTCTAGGTACCACATTTTAGGATGACATTGATAAATTGGAGACCTTCTAAAAAGGCATTAAAATGCAATGTGCTATAGTGGATAACAGGCTGGACAGCGGTGCAGGCTTGAGGCTGTTACATGGGCATAGAGGATTTTTGCTACGACTTCTTAGATAAAGACAAGGTTACAGCCAGGAGGACTGTGCAGCTGAAAAGACTACTGCTGCTTGACTTCCCCAAATCTCTGGACTCTGTGGGTCGTTGGGACAGTATAAATCTGAGGTGAATGTGAGATATGTTGACATGAGTTCCACAAAGTTGTCTTCATCTTTTGGAAGAGCGTAAGTGGTGATAAGTGACCATTTAATGTTTTAAGTATAAATGCTTATTATTCTTTTATGATTTAAGTATCTCACTGAATCATAGAGCTGTGGCATGTGAGAACAGGAAGGGACCTCAGTGATCCTCTAGCCCAACCCAAACACAAAAGGAATCCTCACTATAACACACTGGACAAGGGATCATCCGACATCTTCTAGAAGATCTTTTAGGAGGGGCAATCCATCACTTCTCAAGGACCCCATTCCACCTTTAGGTGGCTCTAAATGTTAGGAAATTTTTCTTTGCACTGCTGGATTCTGACCTCTGGAACCAAACAGAATCAACATAATCCATTTTCCATTTGGAAGCCTTTCAAATTCTTGAAGAGAGCTACCATGTCCCCTTTGGATCTTTTCTTCCTCAGGCTAAAAAATGCCCAGTTTGTTTATTGAATTCTCACTGTCATGGACTAAAGAAATAGACTCATTTCTTTTATAGTGAAGAAAACGAATAACTGCCTTATAGTTGATATCTACTTTGTACATTTAATGTCTTTTCTAGAAGGGACTGGGTTAATCCCTTTTAAGGGTGCCCCTAGACATGAGCCATGTCTAAGTGTTATTTATGAGAGTTTCCTCTAAGGGTGAGGGGCAATGTAATAGCAGAGAATTTGAGAAAATCCTGATCCCCCTGTCTTTGGGGTTCAGCCTAGGCTTAGGCCCAGGATTAATCTGGGTCCACTTGAGCTTGAAGTTGGTACCCCTTTTCTATGGGAGGAGGAGGAGAAGGAGAATCTCTGCTATAGGTGACATGTTGAAGAAAAGATAGAGTGAAACAATAGTTATCTTAGAATATTTGCATAGTTTGACCAAAAGAGGACTGAATTGGTAGCAAATGACTGAATGAAAAGCATTTATTAAACATTTACTATTGGCCAAGCACTGGATTGAACATTGGAGATACAAATACCAAAGTAAGACAGTCCCTACCTTCAAGGAGTTTACATCCTAAGGAAGGAACCAACACGTATAGGAAAGTAATCGTCAGAGAAAAGAATAATGACCTGGGAAATCACAAAGATGGCAAGTGAAAAAACAGGGCAATCTACTGGCATGCCCTTACCAGAGGTAATATTAGTGGTGACTTGATAATAGTTCTTGAAATAGGTGGAAAGTGATGGGGGTAGGGTGTGGGGTAAGGATCCATACTCAGTGACCAGAAAGGATATGTCCAGGGAGAAGATGAGGATGAAAGTTTCCAAAGAGTGCAAAGCCACATAAGCTAGCTTACCTAACTCCTCTCAGTCATAGACTGTATTGATCCAGTCTGGAGCAGGGAGGAACAGCAGCAGGAGTCGTAGGTTGAAAAGGGACCCAGGGGAAGAGGAAGATTCATAGCGGAAGTTGCAAAGAGGCAGATTTAAGCCAATCTAAAGAGAAACTTCCTGACAATTAAAGTGGCACAGAGTGCCTCAGGAGACAGTGGGCTCCCTCCTGCCTGGGGTGCTCGATCAAAAGCTGAATGATGGCTCATCAGAATGTTGTCAAGAGGATTCTTGTTCATCAGTGGTTTGATGAGGTCAGAATTTTTAAGATTCTGTGAGTTGGGGAAAGGTACATTTGGGCCAGATTGTTGAAGACCTTGAATTCCGTCCCAGAGTTTTTCCTGTTAGGGTGATTAATCTTGTGACAATATACTGGATAGATTAGAATCCCACTGGTTTTGCTAGTAGATACAGCTCAAAACAGAACTATTATGTAAGTACTTGAGGTTCAACAATCACATGTTCTACAAAATTCTTGTTTAGGTCTTCACACAGAACTTTTTATTCTTAAATATCCTATGGTGTCCTTTTCCCTCTTCCACCCACCTCCAAGTCAGATGTAAAGGGAGTTTGTTTCCACCTACATCACTCCCTCTCTTCACTCAAGCTATGTAGGTCGATTTTACACTGTCTCCCTCTTCCTTGTGTCCTGAAGTTGTAATCTCCCAGGGGGCAGAAATCGTTCCTTGTTTACATACCTCCTACCCATTGCAAAGCTCAGTGTGTACTGACAGCTCCTAATAAATTATGAATGTGGATGGACTGCTCAGGACGGGGTAATCACAGCATTCCCTTCATTCTCTTTACAGGCTCAGCATCCGCCACTGGGGGGGCTGAGGGGATGGTATGTGCTCACAGCGCCATTGCACGCCCACTCATTATCCAGTGGGGTTGGCCTATAAATTAGCTTCCTCTCCATTCCCCTAACAACCCTGA
The DNA here is from genome assembly GCF_028583685.1 of Petaurus breviceps papuanus. Classification (NCBI taxonomy): domain Eukaryota; kingdom Metazoa; phylum Chordata; class Mammalia; order Diprotodontia; family Petauridae; genus Petaurus; species Petaurus breviceps. The sequence continues at coordinate 43,025,372 of NW_027185798.1, forward strand.
TTCCACTTGATTCAGTCGACTAGTCTTGGCACCAGAGGAGAGACTGCTGTTCTTTGGGCTAAAAGCCTTGTGTTCCTAGTGAAGAGAAAGCTGGCAAGAGACAAAAATCTCCTGAATGGACTGAAGCTGATAAACGTTTGTAAAGGGTATGGGTTCCAATAGCCCCCTGCTGTGGCAAATCTGTTAAGAACAGCCTACTCTCACCTGGGAGGAGTGGGTTCCTAGTGTGTCTCTGCAGCATATATATCAGCATAACATGGCCCTGCTTAGCCTGTCACTGTTCTGAACATGCAAGGGCTGAGACTGCATTCTGCCAGCTTTCCCATATTCAATAGGAAACCGCTACTGTTTAACCAACAAAGGAACAAAGGCTGCATGGCCCTTAGGCATCTGCATGTGAGGAGCCTGTTTTAAGTTGGCACCTTTTAAACCCAAATCTTGAGGATGTGGCCCTAGATTCTGCTGAAGTTCAGAGAATACTTTAGCTAAAACCCTGTTCATCAGATTGACTCTCTACCCCTAAAGGAAACCAGAGGTGAAATCTCACCCATTCTTCCTGCTCCCCCAAAACCCTCCCAAACAAACCCGATATATTAAAATGACTAATCATGTCATTCCCCTGCTTAAAAAAAAAAAAAAACTTCAGTGGTTTCCCCATTGGCTCGCATATGGATGAATGGATTATTGTAAAAACATTTATTAAACACTTACTGTGTGCTATGTATTGCTAAGCATTGAGAATACAAAAACAAATATTCTAATAGGGAAATGTAACATAAAAGGAGAGGTGGCCAAGGAGGGGTACTCCTTTAAAGAAAGACAGAGATGTACCTTGGTATGGTGGCCCCAGAAATAGTACTGGTGGCTTATGGCCATATTAGCAGGTGCTAGCACCTGTTAGTTGAAACCCATTTAGGCTCTATGGATGGTATTCACTATTTATATAGGGGATACTGTGCTCTTTAAAGATTTTAACCTCATGCCCCATGTAGTAAAAGTTTAGGGGTGGGGAGGGGAAGGGTGGTTTGGCCTTTCCTCTCTTTGTCTTTTCATGTAGACCGGATATTTAAAAGGGAAGATGATGGATAAAAGTATAATCTGTTACATATTATTTTTTGAAAATGATTTTAACTTAAATGGGAAACTAGAATCATGGAATCATCAGGCCAGTGGTGGCATTCTCTTGCCCTTGCCCTCTGTTTCAGTACCTGTTATTTTTCCTTTCAAATATGTGATTGTATTAGCTCTTTCCATATGAAAGAATTGTCCTTATTTAAATTTAAAAAAAAAAATAAATCCTATTTGCTTCCTCAAAAAAAAAAAAACTTACCCAGGATTGTTTGTGTACCCTTAGGGGAACAGTATGACACACCCTCTCCAGAAACAATAGCAGTATTGATTTGATTTGTGTTCTAGAACGGGAAAGGATAAAATAGACTCCTTGGCTCTGCGTTTATCTTTCCATGTTTATTGTACATTATTCCCCATCACATATTCTCCATTGCAGACACACAGATCTGCTCTGATGTTCCCTGAACTTGCCACTCTATCTTCTATGGCCTTGCCTTGCTTATTCTAGTCCCACGTTTCCCCACCCTTTCAGAATCATAAGATTGAGCTTCTTGAGGGCAAGAACAATCTTTTGCCTCTTTCTGTATCTCTGGCACAGAGCCTTGTACACAGTAGACATTTAATAAATATTGGATTGATTTTAGAAAGCCTAGTTTTTCTCAGGGCCACCTCTTCCTGGAAGCCTTTCCTGAACCCTATGCTTTTTAGTGTTTGCTTTTCCTCCTCAAATTATGATGTATTTATCTGTTTACGTGTTCTGTCTCCCCAGTAGAATATATGTTCCTTGAGGCAGGAACTGGTTTTCATTTTGTCTTTATATCCCCAGTGCTTAGCCCAGAATAAATATTCGTTGAATTGCCAATTTTTTGAGAAGAGTTAGAGGAGGAAATATGATGTTGGGAACTATCCAAGTCAGGACACTTGAATTGATTATCCTAGTGAGTGACTTATTAATGCACATATAACGTTGTTAAGCTACCAGCAGCCACCAGTATCAATTTCTTTGTTTTCCCTAAAACTGTGTTAGATGGAACCAATGCTCAGGGGAGGGAAGGAAGGATGGATGGGCTTTTGGGGAGGAAGAGAGAATGTTGTTGGCATCAAGTTCCAAGCAACAGACTTTAAAAACAAATCTTTGGAACACAGCTCAAATGGGTTTCCCATCATTGGAGGTTTCCAGGCAGTGACTAAATGACTACATATTTATTGGGGTCAGTTTTTAAGAGTGCTGTGTCTGAAGTTAGATGATCTGGGTTCAAATTCTGGTTCTGCCTTGTGATGCCTCTGTGATCTTGAGCAAATTACTTTTTCTGGGCCTCAGTTTCTTCAACTATAAAATGAAAAGTTTGTACTAAATCATCTCTAAGATAGCCTCCAACTCTAAATCCTATGATCATCAGAGAAGGAAAGGATTCTGATTCAGGCACAGGTTGGACTAAATCATCTCCAAGGTTCCTTCTATTTCCAAGATTTTGTGACTGAATCAGTATTTGATTTAAATTCAATTCAAAGAACATTTATTAAGTACTATGCTCCAAGATATTAGCAATATGAAGACCAAAAAAACCATGGTGGTCCAACCTCTAAGGAGTCTGCATTATTTGCACAACATAAACAAATATGTAAATGTGAGATAATTTGTTATTATTTCTTCTTCCTTCTTTTTTTGAGGAGGATCAATGATATCACAGCTGATGTCTTGACTTGTGGGTGAATTGGATTCAAGCCAAGCAGAGTTGCACCAAGCCTCACCCTCTTCCAGATCACTGAAGTACAGTGGCAGGACAAAAGTCCAGATGCCTGGAGATGGTCCCAGATGCAGTGGATGACCTTGGAGTCTTCCATGTCTGACCAAGCTCTAAGCACTCCCCAGACACCTTCATGGCCTTTGGAACAAATAGTTCTCATCTGCCCATTCTACCAAGAGGAAGTCTTCACATGCTTGGGGCAGACATCCCCCTACCGCACCTGTGTGTTTGAGGCCTGTCCAGAACCATCAACCTAGTTTAGCCCATCTTCTGGAGGGTTTAACTGGAGTGTGGCCACTGTCCATGCTTCTTGGAGCCCCAGGTGAGAGTTGGGTGAAGGTGGATGAGCAGTCCTAAATAGGGCTTGGCAAGCCCTTGCTCCAGAACCGCTAGTCCTCCTGGGCACCCCCGTAAGATAATTTAAGAGACTCTGAATGACCAAGAGGATCAGGAAAGACTTCTAGTAGGGGGTGATACATGTACTAGGCCTTGAAAGAAGCTTAGGATGGTATGCACATATTAATCCCCTGGACAAGAAGTTTCACTTGTTTGCTATTGCTTCTATGATAAAATGGACATTTAAAGCTCTTTGTCATCTGGCTGTAACCTACCCTCCCGGACAAATTTCGGGCTACTCCCCCTCGTGCTCTGTATTTTCAAGCCAAACTGATTTGCTTGCTCTGTATGGAGCAAGTATTCTCTGGGCCCACCATCCAGAATCAGGTTGACTACATGTCACCCTCAGGGTACCAGGGCAACCCATGAGGGGTTGGGGCAGGGGTGGGTGTCTCTCCTCTAATACTGTTTGCACAAGGCCACATTCCCAGTAAGTTCCTCCTACTGTTAGCCTTAGTGACTTGGTACTCTAGGGTCATTTAGTCAATGAGCATCAATTAGCTTTTACAATGTGATATTTACTTTGAAGGTATAGCAAAAATAGAAGTGCAAACATTCCCCACCTACCCACCCAGCATCTTAGGAGCACACATTACATAGCCTTGCTCCCTGGGAATGTGGCAGAGCTATTACATAACATTGGTCCCATCAGCCAAGTTCACTTCCAAACGTGACATTACTTCCCGATGAGTGCTTATCTCAGTTTGCCTGGGCTGAGTCCCAAAGGTCACTCCACATGTCAGCCTCAGATGGGGAGAAGGTCTGAGGTCTCTCCCCCACAGCATTGCCTCTCATCCAATTCTGTCAGCCCAGAAGAAGCTAGCTGAAGAAAAGAGGGCAAAGCAATAGAAAAGGGTTGACGCTGACCGCGGCCTTTACCATACCCATTGAGCTTAAGTTCTGGAGCCATCCCCACAACCAATCTAGAGGCTCCTATGTGGTCAGCTGACAGTGTTAACTCCTGTCCTCCAGAGTGCTTCCACTAAAGGAATGGTGGCTCCTCTCCTGGAAGTAGGCTCCCCAACCTCTTCAGCATGAAGAATGACAGCAGCAATGATCTGCGTGGTTGTCAAGCCCCAGCTATGCCTTTGTAAGATACCCCATCTCCTGCCTTATTCTTCCTCTCTCCAGACTTCCTGATGGGCTCCATTCTATGTGCCCACGAGCCATCTCTGCATAGACCACCACCTCCCTCTTCTTCCTGCTCCCCACCTGGGGGACCTGGATTCTACCCCGGGATCCCTCAGCTTTGATAGGCGAGATTTTTTCTTCTCTTAACAGGGTCTTAGGCCTCCATGCCCCTTCAAGCCTGCTCTGTACCATGCCCTCCTCTCTCCTTCTTCCTTATAGCTCCTTTCCAAATACTGTCTTCTTGTATTATACTGTAAACTCTCCGAGGTCAGGGACCATCCAGTTTGCTTATATTTATACCTAGTGCTTAGCACAGTACCCAACTCTTTCTTTTTTTAAGCAATTGGGGTTAAGTAACTTGCTCAAGGTTACATGGCCAGTTATTTCTGGGTGTGGTGCTGAGTATCTGAGCCTGGATTTGATCCAGGTCATCCCGACACCAGAGCTGGTGCTCTTACTCGCTGAGCCACCTGGCCGCCCCTAAGCAATTGGGGTTAAGTAGCTTGCTCAAGGTTACATGGCCAGGTGTTTCTGGGTGGATGCTAAGTGTCTGAGCTCGGGATTCGATCTCCAGGTCATCCTGACACTGGAGCCGGTGCTCTTACTCGCTGTGCTACCTGGCCGCCCCAGTACCCAACTCTTAATAAATGATCTATATACCTATGTCCCTAAGTATATATGTATGTGTGTATCTCTCTATCTACGTATAATCTATCTATCTATTTATCTATGTCCATCTATCTACACACAAGGCTGTCTCCCATGCCTGAAATGCACTCTCTCCTTAAACTCCCTCTCTTAGAATTGGAGATAGTGACTAGAGGACTGGGCCTAGAATCAGGAAGACCTGAGTTCAAATCTGACCTCAGATATATAGTAGCTGTGGGATCCTGGGCAAGTCACTTAACCTCTGTCTGCCTCCATTTCCCCAACTGAACAATAGGGATAGCACCAACCTTTGTGTGAAGATAAATTGGATAGTATTTATAAATCACTTATCACTAAGCACTTAACATAAATGCTTATTTCCTTGCTAAGAATCCCTAGCTTCCTTTAAGGCTTAGTTCAAATACCAGCTTCCACATTAGGCCTTCTGTGATACCTCCCAGTTGTTAGGGAGGTATTTTCTCCCTACCAATCCCCCCACATTAAAAAAAAAATTTGTTTGTATTTACTTTTTGTATCATGTTTTGTTTCCCCTTGTTGAAACCAATTTCTGTGAGCACAATGCCTGGTCCATAGTAGAGATTAATAAATGTTTGTGGAGAAGAGACTGAGGAAGGAGGTTAAGCTCTCCATGAAAGTCACTCCTCTGAACTTTGTTTATTTGCTTGTTTGTCGTGGGTTTTGAGTGGGAGAGGTGAAAGCTTCTCAGACTATATCCTAAAATCTAGTAAGGTTTCTTGTGGGAACAGGCCTGAGTTTTGGTTTCACCCTTCTCCCTCTTTTACTGCCACATCAGCATTAAGTCCTTTAGGACCCTTCCCCCTCTCTTGCTTTAGCATTTGCCAAATAAGGACATGTACATTTGGATTGGCTATACCCTGTTTCCCTATTCTTTGTCTCTTTCGTGCCCAGACTGTAAACCTGCCTCCTAGCCAATAAGGGATAGTGGTGGTAGGGGGTTTGTCTGTGTTAGGGTATAAAACCTTGCTTTGTCCTCTGTAATGTGCCTCCTTCTATCAGTTTGTCCTGGTTGAAGTGACTGCCTTCTTCTTGTGAGAACTGAATAAAAACTTCCTGTTCTTACCTTGAGATATCTCTAGGCTTTTATAAAATTTGGGTATGGGATTTGGGGGGTCTCCACGCTTTTGGGGTCCCTGTGCCACACACAGTTTGTTTTCAAAAGGTCAGTTGTGGGTACGCTTCCAGACTTGGTGAGTGTGGTTTAATCAAGGATATAATTAAGTGCTTAATTATTTGCCTGAGATCACACCATTAATATGTGTCTTAGGCAGGGTTTGAATCTACATCTTCCTTAGTCCCGGGCTCGTTAGCTGCTGTCTTGATGTGTCTTCTTCACCCTCTTCTTTATTTCACAATTTGCTCAGCAGTGATATATTCTGGTAGTTGTTTCAAGGAAGAGGATGGGTACACAGACTTCTTTTGCTTGTTTTCAAATGCATGGTCTCCTGTCCATATCTCATGGTTCCATTTCTGTGTCACATCCGTTAAAGACACGGGGGAGAGTCTGGGGAATTGTTTACTTTCAAATGGAATGTCAGAATCATATTGGGAGGAAATGATCTAAGAGACTGGATTCCCAAGCAGGCAGTTGGAGCAGATCATTAAGATTCTTCTCAACCACAGGTTTGAAGGATTCTATAAATATCATGGGCATTTTCAGAGTGACTTTTTTTTTTTTGCATTTTTAATCCAAATCACCTTTGAGGGAATGCCGAAACACTCTTTTTAAACAGGTTCCCCAATACTTTCTTTGGGGTGAGTCCAAAGGCAAAATGATAAAGAGTAATGTCTTCAGTGTCCCTTCTCCCCCTTGCCTGATTTCCTTCTTTCTTTTGGCAAATTTCCTCACCCCCATTCCACATGCTCAGGCACCCCATCTTGCCTCTACACTGCCCAAGTCTCTCTCCCATCATGCTCTAGGCTTGGTCTTTTCCCCTCATCAGTATTTGCCTGTCTTCTTTCTCCCATTCCCTCAAGACACTGCTATGGGTGTCTGTCCCTGGGCCATTCCCCCTGCCTCTAGCAAATCATCTTCTCCCCCTTGCTTTTTTCTTTCTTTCTTTCTTTCTTTCTTTCTTTCTTTCTTTCTTTCTTT
>NW_027185798.1:43032509-43149679 GCF_028583685.1 Petaurus breviceps papuanus
TTTCTTTCTTTCTTTCTTTCTTTCTTTCTTTCTTTCTTTCTTTCTTTTTTGCTTTTTGGAGGGGGGAGAGCAGGGCAATTGGGGTTAAGTGACTTGCCCAAGGTCACGTGGCTAGTAAATGTTAACTCTCTTAGGTCAGATTTGAACTCAAATCCTCCTGACTCCAGGGCCGGTGCTCTATTCACTGGGCCACCTAGCCGCCTCTCCCTTGCTTCCTTTTTGCTCCTTGCTGGTAACATCCTGAGTTGCCCAGATGCCACCTGGGCCTGGCAGCATCTGCACCCTTCTGCTTTCCCCTCCTTGACCCCTGGCCACTCAGGCTTCATCTGAGTTTGTCAGGTAATAATAACAACAGCAATACTGCGTGTCAGGCCCTTTACAACTTATCTCATTTGATCCTCATGACAACCCTGGAAGGTAGGTGCTATTATTATCCCCATTTTACAACCGAGGCAAAGAGAGGTTAAGTAACTCACCCAGAGTCACACAGCTAGTGAGTGTCTGAGGCCAGATTTGAACTTAGGTCTTCCTCACCCCAGGCTCAGTGCTCTATCTTCTACACTGCCTAGTTGCCTAAGGTAGGAATGAGGTAAGTGGGATCCCTTCCCCTTTGCCTTCTCTTTGCCTCTCCCCCAATGCAGGCACCCAAGACTCCAGTGTGGGGCTGGAGGTGTGGCATGAATAGAGCAACACAGCTGTCCATACTACTTGGAAGAGTGAGATGGTGGGCCATCAGGTCTCGCCATCGACCCTAGCCCTGCATCCGAAAGTCCTCCAGGCCTCGGGGAGGGGTGGAAAGGGGAGGGAGAGAAGGGAACAAACCTTCAGCACCTCCATGTACCAGGCACTGTGCTATTTATAAATGGATTCGATCCTTGCAACAACCCTAGAATATGGTGCTGTTATTTTCCAGTTGAGGAAACTGGACACAGGCTAAGTGACTTGTCCAGAGTCACATAGATACTAAGGCAAGGGTAGGGGAACCTGCAGGCTCAAGGCCACATGTGGCCTTCTAGGTCCTCAAGTGCGGGCCACACTTGTACTAAGGATCTGAAGCTGGTTTTTAATTCAGATCTTCCTAACCCAGTGCTCTAACCACTATACCACAGGCATAAGCTGCCTTCCCATCTGCCCTGTCACCACAGCCCCCATCCCCACCCCATGACTCCTGGCCATCGTCATTTATTTGCTGGTGAACCTTAAAGAACTGTGAGTTTTGCTATCTGGCCTGCCCGGTGCACCTTGGGATTTCTGTGTTTTCCCATCAGCTCTGCCACAGAGTTCTTATATACACATTGTCTCAACCAATTAGAGTGTGAGCGAGCACCTCTTTTTAAGTCCCCTCCAGCCCTAACAAAAGGTCACCTTTGCGTAGCTCTTTAAGGTCATAACATTATAAGATGGATTTGGGGCTGGAAGGGACCTGAGAGGGAATGTAGTCCAGCCTCCCAAGGTTTGCCAAGTTCTTTCCTCACGCAGCCCTGTGAGGTGAGTAGTGCAAACAATATTCCCGTTTCAAGGAAACTGAGATTGTGCAGAAGTAAGGGCATGGATTTTGTGGTATCAGTCTGGGTGGTTCGGCCACCTTTTCTGTTTCCTTCTTGGTTATCAGCCAGGTTTTGGGCAGGTGAAGTTGCCAGGTATCTGAATTCCAGAAACATGAGGTCATTACTGTAAGTTCCACTGTTAAACAGTCCAAACTCTTTACTGTAGAGAGAGAGGAGGGGAGCTGGAGGGATCATGGCAAAGACAGGAGTGGAGCGGACATTCATCTGAGCTGATCAGGGAAGCAGAAAAGGACCCAAGTGCAGCTAAGGCCCCCAAAAGTCCTTCTAAACCCAAGTGGAAAATTAAATATCAATGTTCACCTGGAATACAAAACATAATCCAGGAGCTTTGAGTTAGGTATTGTTATCTCCCTGATCTTCTTCTATACCCACTATGAAGGAAGGATCCATCTCATAGAAACTCATTGCTGTCATTTTCAGTCATGTCTGACTTTGTGACCCCATTAAGGAATTTCTTGGCAAAGACACTGGCATGGTTTGCCATTTCCTTCTCTAGATTATTTTACAGATAAAGAAATTGAGGCAAACAAGGTTAAGTGACTTGCCCAGGGTCACACAGCTAGTACGAGACTCAGGCCAGATTTGAATTCAGGAAGATAAGTCTTCCTGACCCCAGGCCCGACACTCTTATCCACTCTGCCATATACACTGTTCAGCCAAGCCCAGCATCGATCAATCTATCATTACTAAGTGATCATAACTGATTTCAGCCCTTTGCCCAATCTGTTGCCACAACCCACAAACATTATTGGGAGAAACTGAGAGAAAGATGCATAAAATAAAAACATGTGCATATGGATTTACAAATAGACACATTCACATATTCACAGAAAGAGGTAAAGATAGAATGTGTCTATACAGAGAAAAGAAACAGAAATACAGACATGCAGTGACACAAAGAACATGTAAAGAAACTTTCAAGCAGTGACACATCCATATTGTGACTTTTAGGACATCGTAGTCAAAGGCTGTTATTTTTTTTTTCAACTTTTGGCATAAATGATGATACACCCTTTTGGTATCTTCCCCTATTTAGATGATTCACTAGACCAGTGAGTCCCACATTTATATATTTCAATGGACTAATGGGCTCAGTGCCAGTGAAGTAGGCCTTCCAATGGCAAAGATTGCCACCCATCCATGCTTTCTCGATCTCATCTGACCCAGAGGTTGAATAAAATCCGATCAAAGGTAGAATCTGGTCCATAAGTTGGAAGCTCCCCCACCATAGTCATGGCTGATAAATTTCTAACAGTCTATGACTCCTAGATCAAGAGTAAAAAAGGTGATAATTTTCATTACCAAATTCAGTCAAGGAGATATTTGGGGGGCAGAGTTGTTTTGTTTTGGGACCACCTCAAATCATTGCATAGTGGGTTGAATCTGGTCCATGGGGTAAGGTTACCCTTGATCTTGACCTTTTCAATCTCCTTTAATTGGCCTAGCCCTCCTGGTTCTGCCCTCTGGGACCAGACAGTGTATATCAGTCAAACTGCTAACTCAGATTGAGCTTGCAGTCAATTAAAACCCACAGATATTTTTCAGACAAATTGTTGTCTAACCATATGTTTCTATTTTGCAGATGGGGAAACCAAAGTTAGGCTTAACCATGGTCACATAACTAATAAGGCTAATAAGTGTTAGGGATAGGACTCAAATGCTAATCTTAGCAGTTGGATAGAACACTAGGCCTGGAGTCAGGAAGACCCGAGTTCAAATTCAGCCCTAGACATTACTAGTCGGAAGACCCAAAGCAAGTCACCTGACCTCTGTTTGTTGAGACAATCTCTGTAAATAGCCCTTAGCATGGTACCTGGTACATAGTAGGTGCTTAATAAATGCTTGTTCTTTTCCCTAATCATTTTGAATCCAAGCCCATCAATTTATCTATCATGCCATGCTTGTTCTTTTTATATGAAACACTTTGTCATCTTTATTGTAACAGGATTGCTATCTGGATCCCGTCAATGAGTAATGACCTGGGACAGGTGACTTTCAATCACATTCATCCTTTGTTCCATATTGGGCTCTTTATCTAGGCATGTTCCTAGCCCCTATCTACTACTATCCACTAGCTCTGCTTCCGTCTACTTATTATGCCCCTCTCTTTTCTCAGATCATGTTATTTCAAACACTTACCACTCTCCTCTCCCCCCCCCCCAGCCAACTTAAGGTCAAAGTTGAGCAAGTGCTTCATTAAGATTAGATAGCACAGTAAAATTAAAATCCTAGAGGTAGTTAGGTGTTGCAGTGAATAGAGCACCGGCCCTGAAGTCAGGAGGACCTGAGTTCAAATCCGACCTCAGACACTTAACATACTTATTAGCCATGTGACTTTGGGCAAGTCACTTAACCCTAATTGCCTTCCCCCTTCCAAAAAAAAATTACAATATTAGACACGTATCACAAAGCATACTATGATACACCTTCCCATTTTCAACTTTCCAAGGTTGTCTTCCTTCAGCCTCCCAACTACAAACCCAAGATTCCAGAGAGATAACCAAGGAGCTCAGTGTCTTAGAATATACCTCCCTCCTCCTCCCATGGAAACCATGAAGGGAAGGATGACAATCATTTCAGTCCTGGGCAACTATTGGGCAAGACCCAGAGCTTCCCTCCCACCAGGGTCATTGCTGCTTCCACAGATGCCGGAAAATCAGGGAGTCGCCAACACCAAATGGCCCTGTCTCTGTGGGGCAGCAGTCTAGCTCAGCAGGGAAACAAGGAAGCAGCGTCTCGCCTGCTCTCGCTGCATCAGGCCCCAGTCTCACTCAGATTGCCAGAGCACAGGAAAGAGAAGGGGAAACCCATCATCAAGGCCACCTGGGTGAGGGGAAACAGTAGGAGATATTACTAGTCTCTGCAGTTTGACTGATTGCCAATTCTTTTTTCCTCCCTTAGCTTCCAAATTTTTCAGTCTTGATTCAGTCATCTCCAGCCAAGCCTTGTGCTTCCTGGGAGAAAAAAAGATAAAGAAAGCTATGTCAGGATGTCAGAGTGCTGGCAAAGGGCAAGGATTCATACCCCTCCTTATATCAGAATGCTACAGAAATGTCAGTTATTATTGTTGCTGTTTTTGTTATCATCTTTAAGGGGTAGCAGGAAAAAAATGGAGATCATTTTCTTCTCTAAGAATTGTCCACCTTTCTTCCTTCCTCCTTTCCCTTCCTTCCCTCCTTCCTCCCTCCCTCTATTGTTCCCTCCTTTCCTTTCTTGATTCCTTCCTCCCTCCTCCCTCCATCCTTCCCTCCTTTCTTTCCTTCCTTTCCTCCATTCCTTTCTTCCTTTCTCCCTTCTTCACTTCCTCCCTTCCTCCCTCCCTCTCTCTTTTTAACTCACCTCTTTCCTTCTTTTTTTTCTTTCCTTCCTTCCCTCTCCCCTCCTTCCTTCCTATCTTCTTCCTTCTCTGCCTTTTAAAGTAGTTGCTGTTTCTAGGGCACTAGATCACTGATTCTCAAACTTTTTTGGATCATGGCACACTATTCTTTGCCATAAGACAAAGAAAAGTTCCCAGGTAGTCAGGTCTCCAGACTCAATAGATTCTTTGGTCTCTCCTTCTCCTCCTCCCTCCCACCACGTTCTTTCTTGACTTCCTCAGGGCTGGAAGGGGAGGAGGCAGCTTTGTACCTCCATGGATAGAGCTGTTTTTAGGACCTTCCCATTGCCAAGCCAAGAAGAACCGGCAGCAAACTGTAGCCGGGGGCGGGGTACTGTGGAAGTCTAGAGTGTAGAGGGACATTTAGAAGCACATCTAGAGAAATCCTCAGCATGGCACACCCTTTGAGAACCACTGTTCTAGGTCTTATTATGGACAAAAAAAAAGGGGGGGGAGGCCCAGTTCCTGCCTTCAGGGCAAGTATATACTAATCAGGGAGCTATAAGAATAAGAAGCAATAAGTTACTGATGGTACAAAATGCAGCAAGTCTAGTTAAGTTCTATGTACAACTGCTTGGAGAATAACCATGATAGGGTGGGCTTCTTAAAGGAAGCTTGTTGGGAAAATCACAGAGTTGTCAAATGTCAGCATTGAATGGGACCTCTAGTCCCATTTATCTAGTCAGAGATGAGTGTCTCTAAGGTACTCCAGTTTTACCCTCACCTTACCCAGAATCCCCTCTGCCACGACCCTGACAAAGGATCTTCTTTCTTTTCAAAGAGCTTCGGTGAACAGGAAAATGCTCCCTCAGCAGCCAGCCCATCCCAGAAACAGACCCTGGAACAACAGTCGTCCCAGCCACACTAAAAATGGCTCTATTTACTAATCATCAGCCATCATTTCTCCCGACTGACGGAGGGCTGGGAGCCAGGAGCACAACCCAACTCATCCTTCTTCATTTTACCAACTCAGCAGGGATTTCTGATCCAAGAGCGTCTGTTAGAGGGGTTCTCTCTGCAGAGGGTCCTCTGTGCAGAGCATGGCACAGTTCGGCATCCCTTGCTGTTTCCACAGGCTTATTACAGCAACCCCCAGAGAAGAAGAATGCCTCTGGTATGTCACACTTCTTTCTGGTACTTATGACAGTCATCAACAATCTGTTGTGCAGGACTGGCGGGGGAGAAACTTAGGGAATCCAATGGATGGAATTCAATGCAAGGCAAATGCCAGGATAATTGTCATACCTGGTCAGCAGCGCATGTCCTTGTGAGTCAGTAAATAGAGGCATAAGTTAGGGTGCTTAGGGGGTGGAACATAGCCTGGTAGGTCACATTTCTGGTTAAAAAAGAAAAAAAGAAAAAAACCCGCCTTCTCTCCCGCTGCACATTCAAATCAGAAACATATTTGCAGCCTCCTGGTTTTGGCAGCCCAGTAAATTAATTTAAACCTGTCGTCAGAGCAGTCGGCCTGTTATTTATAACTAGGAGGCTTTGTGAAAATCGCTCAGGCACTTTCAAGACCTAAAGGCAGTCGCTGCAAAATTAGCACCCGGCTTGATTTTCAGCATTTCTGTGCCTGAGAAATCTTTATATCGCTACTGCATCCGTCTAATGGCCCCTGCTTATTGGAGAATCCCTAAGTTTGGGAGAGGCTATAAAAATAAACAGCAATTTGTAAGTCAATTCATGCCTGTTACAAAAGTAAATCTCTAGCTAGGAGGCACCTATGTCATTCTATGGCTTTAGACGAGAAGTTGAATTTCTGAATTTTTTTGGAAAATCTTTGCTATTCTGTGCCCATGGATCAGGCAGTTTTGTGTGATGTCTAAGTCAGGTTGGTGAGAAAAAAAAAAGGGTGGAATGCCTTTGTAAAGGGAAGATTTAGAACTGAAGAGACCTGGGAATTAATCTAGTTCAACCCTCTCAGTTTGCAAATGAGGAAACTAAGGCCCAGAGAAGTCAATGGCGTGCTCGAGGTCAAACAGGTAATTTCAGACTCGGTATTGGAACTTGGGCTCTGACTCTAAAGCCAACACTTAAACCACTCGACCACCGACCCTGCAGTGGGATATTATAAGTCATATTATCCTCTCCCTTGGAGGAAGGACATGATCGTTACTTACTTAGAGAATGGGTAAGTGGAAAATTGAGGAAGAGGCACCAAAGGCCTACTATTAAAAAAAATCTTCTCTAATAGCTGGCACTTATATAAGAAGCAATTTACAAATACTGAGCCTCACAACAACCCTGAGAGGTAGGTACCATCACTGTCTGTGTTTTACACATGAGGAAACTGAGGCATACAGAAGTTAAGTGACTTGCCCAGGGTGACTTAGTTAGCAAATGGCCAAGCTAGGATTATGGACTTAGGTCTTCCTCCCTCCAAGTCCAGTGGTCTATCCACTGCACCACCTAGCTGCCCTTAGTAGCTGGAGGGGCGGCTAGGTGGTGCAGTGAAGAGAGCACCGGCCCTGGAGTCAGGAGGACCTGAGTTCAAATCTGGCCTCAGACACTTAACACAAAAACTAGCCATGTGACCTTGGGCAAGTCACTTAACCCCAATAGCCCTCCAAAAAGCAAAAAAAAAAAAAAAGAGTGAATTGGAAAGGACCTTAGAGACACTTAGTAAATGAGGAAATGGAGGAAATAGAGGTACAGCAAACTACCCCAAGATTACAAAGCCAGCACAGACTTGAGTGAACTCTACTCAAAGCAAATCTAGATCATTCCCAAAGGGAAAGGAAGCAGGAGAAAGACACCATTCTCTTTTTAGGGCAGGGAAGCATATTTGGGAAAATCATGATGGGCTAATTTGGTCCTGGGAAATTTCAGCTGAGTAGGATAGTTTCAGAAACTTGGGAGCCTTCCAGTCTGCACTAGGTAGAATCTTTTTTGCATTTTTGACCCTTCTTATTGATATTCCTATTAGTATTCTTTCCCCCTCGTAAATATACAACTTAAGAAGATTGTAAGTGTGGCCTGAAATATTCCATTGATGGAGGGCGGGTTTGAGCACCAGAGCCAGCAGCCACCCTGCTCTGGAGACAGCAAGTCTTTAGGAGGCTGGAGATCACATTAGAGGTGGAGTAGAATGCTGAGCTTTGGTTGTTGAATCCCATACTCAGAAATTATCCAGCAAATGTCACTTAAAATGAGGTAAGTAGGAAGCCTTGGACCAAGGACAAAGAATGCCCAAGAGATTCCAAAGACTCTGAGTTCTTCAACTCACCCTGCAGCCTAGGGGGGAAGTCAGGGAAAGCCTGATGGCAATGAAAGAAAGGCTGTTGGTTTCATTCCCATAGGGTAATGGTTGGGTTACAATGAAGTATATATGCTTTCTTTGGCCAAAGTCATGGAAATGAATGGAGGTATACCAATTTGTTGACCCACATCATTAATGGCCAAATCCTTACGGATGAATCATGAACCTTGGAGAGAAATTGAGATAGGCCCAGCTAGCCTTTTTTGGTTAATAATAATAATAATAGTTAACATCCATATGGTGCCAGTAACATGCTAGGTATAGTACTCAGTGCTTTACAAGTATTATACCATTTGATCCTCACAACAACAACAATCCTAGGAGATAGGTCCCCATTTTGCAGTTGAGGAAACTGAAGTTAAGTGACTTGCTCAGGGTCACTCAGCTAGGTTGGATTTGAACTTGGGTCTTCCTGATTCATGCCACTCTGCCCACTATCCAAAGCACTGAACTGCGGTGGGATCCCCCACTTGAATCTCCTTTCCTTACTTAGTACCTGATTCAGTGACCCTTTGTCCCCTTTTGTGGCCATTGTTCTGTGATAGGATGAGTATTGACCTGGGTTGTGTCTCTCCATCTCCCCATGGGGATTAGGTTCTTTCCCTAAAGAAACTGTCCCCAAGACTTGATTGACACAAGGGGCCATTAGGGCTCAAGCCCCAGTGCTGTTGACTGGCTTCCTGGTCATCCTAGGGCATAAGTAAGCCCACTCATATGGAGTAGGGGCCCTACAGACTTGGCAGATGGCCAAAGCAAACCCCCACACCCTGCCTGTACTCCTGAACTGCTTCATTTCAATATGGAGGCAAGGTGAGTGTTGTAACCTCATTGAGTATTTTTTTTACACTATACATGAATAAAATTCTTTTTGTTCACTGTTGAATGACCTACCAGCCTCTCATTTTTTCTCAATATAAACAGACATGCATAACACAACATAACATAACATAGCATAACATAACACACATATTAATAATACCTACCTTGCAGGGCTGCTGTGAGAATCAAATCAGATAACATTTTTTTCTCTTTTTTTTTGGAGGGCAGTTGGGTTGTGACTTGCCCAAAGTCACATGGCTAGTAAGTGTGTCAAGTGTCTGAGGCTAGATTTGAACTCAGGTCCTCCTAATTCCAGGGCAGGTGTTCTATTCACTGTGCCACCTAGCTGCCCCAAGATAGTATTTCTAAAGCACTTAGCATGTTGCCCAGCACATATTGTCTGCTATAGTAATGCTTATTCCTTCCTCTTCCATTCCACTTACTACACCAAGCTGCATGTGTACATGTGTGTGTGTGAAGTATGTATTTTTCTTTGTTTTTGGTCTAGACCTGTGACTTTGTGGAAATGGGGACCTCTCAGGATGTAAACTCCCTCCACACCCTGTGGCGAACAGGTCATGAGAACAGAGCAATGATATTACCCAGAAGACATGAGTCTTCTACGGCATCAGAGTCATGAGATTCCACTCCCCACATATGGCATGTCTTCCTCCTGTTTGTATGTCTCATGCATGATCCCTGCATGTGCCCACTCTTCTCACTGGTACTGTGTGCAGTTATGGGAAAGTGTTCCCTAGGGTTGTGGGGAGAATGTTTTAATTTTCATTATTTCCATTTTTTATCGCAATACTATTTGTCTTTAATGCCCTTGCTTTGAAATAATTATTCCCCTTGAATGGAGATGATCATATCAGCAGGGGCTCTTGACTTGTGGTTTTGAGTGAGTGTGGCTTTATAGAGTTCCTTGAACTTGGGGAAGGTGTTCTGGTATCTGACTCCACTCCCATCTCTCTTATAAGTCAAAGAAAAAAAGGTAAGAAAAGCAACAAACATGTTATGTCCATCTGATAG
Organism: Petaurus breviceps papuanus; assembly: GCF_028583685.1. Classification (NCBI taxonomy): domain Eukaryota; kingdom Metazoa; phylum Chordata; class Mammalia; order Diprotodontia; family Petauridae; genus Petaurus; species Petaurus breviceps. Next base: position 43,042,567 of record NW_027185798.1, read on the forward strand.
CATGGATACCAGTGTGAATCCCTAAGTCCACCACATTTCTGTTTGGTTTTTGGTTTTTTGCTTTTTGCTTTTTGGAGGGCAATTGGGGTTAAGTGACTTGCCCAAGGTCACATGGTTAGTTTTTGTGTTAAGTGTCTGAGGCTGGATTTGAACTCAGGTCCTCCTGACTCCAGGGCCAGTGCTCTACTCACTGTGCACCTGGCCGCCAAGAGTCCACCACATTTCTACTGAAAGGAGAGAAGTGCATTTCCTTAACTTTCTTCTGGATTGTTTGGTCGTTGTATTTCATTTGAATTATAAAATATTTTAGGATTGGGTGGTCTTTGTGAGATGGAGCTTGGTATAGCAGGTGGAAGGGAGGGGGAAGAGAATAAGCATTTACATAGCACCTACTATGTGCAAGGTATTGTGATAAGGCCTTTGCAAATAATATTTCGTCATCTGAGCCCCACAACAACTTAAGGAGGTAGGTGCTATTACAGTGGCCAAGTTACGTATTTGAACTCAAACCTTCCTGACTCCAGGCCCAGTACTCTCTATCCACCGCACCACCTGGAGTTCTAGACTTGAAGTCAGAAATACCTGCATTAGAATCCTGCCTCAGATACTCGGTTGCTGTTGCTGTTGTTGTTTTTTTTGCTGTGTTACCCTGGATAAGTCACTTAATCTTGCTATGCTCCAGGCAACTCTCCAAAACAATAATTTGTAGAGAAGGTGCCAACTTGCATGAGTGGAGGGACTTTTTTCTCATATCAATGACATCACAAGTCCCATGCTGAACCCTATCCTTACATTCGTGTACTTCAATTTGTTCAACCATTCCAGCCGAAGGGCATCTACTTCATTTCCAATTACTAAGAATATTTTGGCATGAAGTGAACTTCGCTTTCTGTCTTTGACCTCTCTGTGCCCTATATTCTAGTCCAGGAATTGTTGGGTCAAAGAGTATGAGCGGTTGAATTGCCCTTCTTTCATGATTCCAAATTGTTTTTCTGAACAGTCAGTCTAATCCACAGCTCCATAAGCAGTGCTGTGTTCGGATGTCTATCTTCCCACTAGCCCTCTGACATGGACTACCTCTGTCTTTTATCATCCTTACCAATTGGATGTCATCATCAGAGTTCACATGAGTGTTATAACAAGGGCCTTTTGAAGATCACGATTGATTGGAGGAGGATGTCTTCCTGTTGTATAAATTTATGTAAGTTGAGGATAAATAATCTTCGCTATTTTTAAATATCAATTATTTCTTCAGCATACATTCTGTTTCAGTCATTACAAATCACAACTACCCCCACGCTCTCCAGTGCTCTGTAGTAGCAGGGGAAATTCAAGGGTTAGGTGTCATACAGTCTTTTGCCCTCAAGGAGTCTACAATCTCATAGTGCCACCTACTCAAATGATTATAATACAGTATTATATATGAAATGTGGGTGAAAGAAACATAAACAAAGCACTATTATGAGATCCAAAGGGGAAAAAAGTCATCACTTTCTCACTGGGAAGATATCAGGAAAGAACATCACACAGAGAAGGCAGCATTTTAGTTGGATTGACTTTAAAGGATAGTTAGGAATTCAACAACCCAAGACAAAGGATTTGCACCTGGGTCTTCTTACTTAAAATCCAAAGCCCAGAGCTATAATTAAAATTTTCTGCATCCAGGGCAAAAAACATTACCAATACCTGTGCCAAGCAGAATGAAATGGGGCAGGGGATAGGAAATATAGCCTCTGGTAGATTGCTATTTTAATTAATTATTCTTGCCAACTAGGTAGTAAGCTCCATTGTTTCTAAACTTCTAAAGGACTGCAAGTGCCCCCCAAATTTAATGCCCTAGTATAAAAGCTTATTTGTCTCACCCTAGTGATAGCTTTTTCATTACACCAGGAGAATGTTTGCCCCATAAATTTCCTAAGGAGGCAGTTATCCCCAGCTATTTCTAGGGTCAATGCCATTGTCCTCTAACTCTCGCTCATTCTTTTTTTGGCTGCACACCACTTTCTCAGAAGCACATGTGTGAAGAGCAAATTCTAGAGGAAAGGACTTTTGGATTCACTGCAACATCTCCATAGAAATGCCAAGGGGAAAGAAACATGAGGAAAAAGCCAAGAGCGATCTTAATTGTTCTCATGATTTTCTATGAGCAGATTCTCCCAGTATAATGAAAACACATTCAACAGGATGCAAAACTCCCCTGTTGAGGGATTTTCTTTTTATGTTCAAGAGCCAAGACATTAAATGACATCTTAAGAGAATCTTACATTTTCTAGCTTCTGAAATCTCTCAAGGATTTTGAGAATATTAAAAACATTTTTTAATAAGTCCATTACAAATAAAATTATGAGAGTCCCCTAAAGTCTCTGAACTTGGAATAGAATAGCAATCTTTCCATTGTTAATCCCATGGTTCCTCTCATATTCTACAGGCTGTGTAGATTTGGTGATGGAGTCTCTTGGTATATTAGAATGTTTTTACTTGGCTAACTTGATTTTTAAAATAACCTGGGTAACCTTGATAGAAAAAAGTATAATAAAACTCACTTGATAACTGTCCTAATGCCAAGAAGACCTTGGAATTCTAAACTGAACAAGACTTTTCACTGTGGTGGGATTTCCTGTGAAGCAGTAGTGAATGAAGGCAAACTCTTTTGCATATGCTAAGTAGATAAGTGACTTTGTTGCAGAGAAAGTAGGTGGAGGAAAGGCTAGGTAAAATTTCTGCCACACTCTCATAGATGTGTGTATGTGTGTATGATATATGCATGCATGTGTGTAATGTGAATATGCACACACATGTTTATGTGTGTATATCTCCTGCCTGCATACACATATAATACATTATTTATATATGTGTTGTGTGTATATGTATAGTGTCCTAAAAGTTTCAGTGCCATTTTAAGACATTAAAACTGTATATACATATATCCATACATATATTAATGTTCCAAATGTCTATTAAGCTTTAAGAGCTTTAAATGACATAGAGATTTGGGGGATACCCTATTTATGTGTGTGTGCATATGTGTATGTATATGTAGGTGTATATACACATAACATGTGAAGAAGGAACATTTATCATGTATGTGTACTTACAGGTACACAGACCTGTATGCAAAGGCACATGTATGTACGGTGTGAATGCATGTATGTCCTTATATGTTTGCACATGTGTACGCTATTTCTGCATTATTTGTGTGTGTGAACATACATGAAGGCTATCACAAAGATTAAGTTATTGAAGTTTAAAACTGCACTAAGCTTTTTGAGTGTGTGAGGGCAGAGTGATACTGAAATACATATAAACACATATACATGCATACTGGAAGTATGAAAACACAGCAAACTTTTCAACTATTATCAAGAACTGCAGAAGGGTGGTTGTGTGATGGTCCAAACCCAGAGCAGCACTGTGGATAGATTACTAGACGTGTGTCTCTACCACCCCCCAGCTTGGGGGGGAGGTGCACGAGACTCAGTTTCCCTGCCCTTTAGTTGCCTTGTGTCATCCAAGAGGCTCCCTCCCTCATGGAACTGTTGTTTGTGTCAACAATAATATATTATGGTGAGTAAAATGTTCTGTAAACCCTAAAGCTCATATAAACATCCGCCACATTAATTATTGTTCTCATTTCATTTTTTCAAAATCTTAAGGGAAGTTATTGTTCTAGTACTCTTTTATATTTAATGTTCTCTAGATCATTGAGAGGGAACTTAACCTAGTGTATAAAGCACTGAACTTGGAGCCAAAAAGACAGAATGTATTGACTGTATGACCTTAGACCAGTCCCCTCACATCTTTCAGCCTAAGTTTTCTCATCTATAAAATGTGATAATAACAGCACTTTCCTCACAGGGTTGCAATGAAGAGCAAATTGAGATAACATCTGTAGATTGCTTTGTTAACCCAAAAGAACTATATAGATGTTGGCTATCATTGTGCATACAGGTGGATAAGAAAACTGTTTTTCATAATAGAAGAAAAGCATTAGGAAGCAAGCTCGTGTACTGTAGGCTTGCTGAAAGCAGCTTTGGAATGCCTCCAGGTGACAAGATGAAAATGACAATGATGACCTGTATAACAGGGATGTTTGTGAAGAAAACATCTACCACCCCCACCCCACACCTCATTCTTAAAGTACTATATAAATTTGAGCTATTAATATAGTCTTGACTGCTTTTCCTTCATGTTGCAATTAGCAATTTGGGAAGAGGAACTATTATCAAAAATTGTCGTGTTCAAGTTATTGACAAGGGATTTGTAGGTTTCATCAAAAATTCCTGGAAACCAGAGGCTTCTGGGTAATGTGTGAATCTTTGAGAAGACGCATTATTTTTTTTTTGGCCAAAGGCAAAAGTGTAATGCAAAGAGGTTAATGATGTAAGAAGGCTAAAGGATCATGGGATTTCTATCACCTTACCTTTAGCTGACCCTTTTAAAGGAGATAATAAAGAATGACTCAAGGTCAGCTGCTCTGGAGTCATCTCAGATCTTCCAGGGAGAAGCCAGTCTCTGTTGCCAGTTTGGAATTGTTAAGGGTCTAGGACTAGCCAGCCTGCTCGAAAGCTCTCTCCCCAACTGCTGGCTCCCAGCAAAGGACAGCTCTGTCTCCTTTCCAGTCCTACCCACTTAGCTCCTGTTTCCTAGGCACCCTATTGGCCTTTTCATAGAACCTACTTCCTCTCTGATTCTTTATGTAACTAAGAATCCTATGTATTCCAGACATGCTTATCTCAGTAAGGGCCCTGACAGGTCTCTGGGGCTTCCTTCAGAATCTTGGTTGCATTTTAAGCAAGGCTGATTCTGAATCTCTGTCTTGGCACCTCTGTATATAACAAGGTCTTATCAGGATTCAGGTCCTTTGCATTTTCACATTGCTGCTCCTGGTATTCATACTGGGATGGTTTCTCAGATATTCATTTACATTTTGAGTGATTGGTTTGGACTCAGCTTCCACATTTTGTACCTCAAATTCGGTTATTTGGCTGGATAGTTGAATCTGCCTACTTTGTTATTGACTCACTATCAGAGGAAAGGGTATTTGTATAACAATAGAGTACATTCTGTTTTGCATTTGTATTCCCTCGACCAGAAATTTAGAGCAGGGTATGTTCTTTGCTTAGACCAAACTGCTTAATAATTATTATTCTAAACTTATTTGATCCATTGCATATTTGGAAGTGGATATAAGCCCAAGTGAGAATATTCTCTATTCCTAGCAGCCATAGGAAATCCCTAATCAAACATGGGTGTATGCCTAACACTCCTCCCCACCCCACTCCACCCCTCATGACTGGCCTTCCAATAATCCTAGAACGTTCACCTAAAGCAAGGGTGGAGAACTTAATTCTATCCAGCTGGTCCAGATCACCCTTCTTGAGAAATTAGATGCAATATGCCCATTTGTGCTCCAAATTGTGAAAATTCATGCCCTCTTTAATATTCTTTAATGACTCTTAAACATCCAAAGATGACATCATGAAATGTCCAAAGATGATTAAGTTATACCATGAGTGTTTGTATCTTTCTATCTCTGTCTTTCTATGTGTCTGTGTCTTTATCAGTTTGTTTCTTTCTATGTGTGGGGTCCTCACACATGGGTCTGCAGAGAGCTACCCAAGATTCAAAGCACTTTGTGGGTCAGTCTCCACTTAAAATCACAGCTCAGTCAGAAGGTAAATTAGTTCAAAGCAAGATATATGATCAAACAACACAACAAATCAATGACAAGAAAAATTCGACAAACATCCAAGGATACTCTCTCCTATAGGTTGCCACACCACCTATAAATAGAAGAAGGGACATGCAGAGAATATAAGTGACCAGGGAACATGCACGGAAGCATCCATTCACTAGGAATATGAGTGACCTAAGAAATTATATCAAGGGGTAATTGAGTTGATGAATGTGTGGTCAGAGTAATTTATACCTCTAACATTGCAGAGTTTCCTCTGTTCCCTAGTGATAGTGTCTTGCTGCTATCTTTGGGGGTTTCTGTTGAACTTCAGAAAGACTCTCCATAACCCGGTGACCCTCTGCCCTCAATCTTTTCAGTCTTCATACACCTTCACACCTCACATGTACTCTGGGATCCAGTGACAATGGCCTCCTTGCTCCCACACAATACTCTGTCTCCTGACTGAGCAATTTGCACTGGGTTTCCATCTCCACTTCCTAGTTTCTCTGGCTTCCTTCAAATTTCAACTGAAGTCCCACCTTCTGCAAGAAGTCTTTCACAGTCTTAGTGAGATTAGTGAGATCTCTCTGTCTGTCTGAGATGACCCCCAATTTATCCTGTCTGTATCTGATTTGCACACAGAGTTGTCTGCCTTCTGTCTCTTCAGTCAGACTGGGAGCTCCTTTAGAGCAGGGACTGGTTTTTGTTTGTTTGTTTGTTTTTGCCTTTTTGTATCTTCAGAGCTTAGCACAGTGCTCAGCACATGGTGCTTAGTAAAGCTTAGTTGACTGGTGGCTCTCAAGGGTTCTCTGTTGGTCATCTGTTGTGCCAGAGCTTCTTTGGTTAGTTGCGGCTGTTTTATGCTGCCATCTGGAGGTCTTTAGCTGCAACATGGACTTCTCATTGGGAGACTGATTTGCTGGCTCTTTAGCTTGAAGCTCCAGGGGCCATCTTTAGTTCTTTTGTGATGCAGACTATAGCCAGCCATACACTAGGAGCTAGTCCTTATGCATTTTAAATCAGTCTTTTAAATAGTTCTTTCCTTTATACCTATTCAGAATCACACAATCACAGAATATTAGAGCCATCTAGTTCAACCCATAAAACCAATAAACCCAAACTCTACTGTAACATAATTAACAAATAGTTATACAGTTTCTACTTGAAGACCTCTTATAAAGGAACACCCACAACCTTCAGATACAAACTCTTAATATAGCATCATCATAAATTTAGAGGTATAAGGGAACTTGGAGGTCAATCAGTCCAACCCCATTGTTTTACAAATGAGGAAACTGAGTCCCAGTGATATTAAGTGGCTCATCCAAGGTCACATAGATTGTTAAGTGACAAACCCAGGATTTGAACTCAGGTCCTTTGACTCTCTGACTCCAGAGTCCTCTTCATTGTATCAATCCAAAATTTCCTTTAACTCCTATCATATCCCTGGGTTGTTAGTTTGCCTCACCTCATCACTTCCAAGTAATTCCAGAGACTCTTCTTAGCAAAACTACAAAGTATATGAGTGTGGCTGGAGTGAGACTTTTATTCAACCCCATAATGCCCTTGGTTGCCACACAGTTTTACAAGCAAAAATGAAAAGGTCTGGGTGGAGCTAGTAACTTTAGGTTCTCCTAGCAACCAAAATCACTATATTTCCCTCTGGGTTTCTCTGTTCCTTGCTTCTTCCAACTGTGCATCTCTGTTATTCTCTTTACTTTTATGTTTTTCTCCCTCTCCTTTCCCTTCCCCCTTTCCTACTTTCTTGGTCATAAGACAGAGGGGAAGTATTTATTTTGTTATTGTTTGTATTTAATGAATAGAATCTTATGTTCCTTGTTTTTAATTTTTAAAACTGATAGGTAGAATTTTTCATTTGCTTTTTAAAAAGCGACGAACCATATTAATTTGCTCTTTTACTCATATCACTCTTAATTAAGCTTTCCTTTTTTTTAGTAGGTCTCTGATGACATTCTCTACAGAAAAAAAAAATTTCCCAGCCTTAGTTAATAGTATCTCTGGCCTTAAGTTTCTAAATTATCCTCTGGATTTTGCTCTTTATTTCAGTCATTGAAGTATGCCCCCTTACTCTCCTGGTTTCAGTTCAATAATCCTGACACTCTGTGTGCCAAGGAGTGTTCTTGTCTAACAGGCAAGAATGTCAGTCAGCTTACAAAAGGTCACTCTGCCTTGAGAGAAAGGAGAATTGAGCTAATCCAAGAATCCCCAAGTCTATCTCAAAAGTGAAGTATTGGACGCTCCTGGCCCTCCTAGGCACCCATTTTTCCTTTTCTATTATAGACACCCATTTTTCATGAGGCAAATAGAAGCCCTTATCAGATTGGAGTGGGAGTGATTCTTAATGTGCTTTCTCTCCAAAGACTGGATGAATTTCTGCCCCTTCAGAATGCCATCTGCTGCACAGACCTATTCAGAGCAAGGAAAAATGTAAGGGGAAAAGTCCCAGTTTAGTCATTTTAAAACAAAAAGAAGTGGATAGCTGGCTCCTGCCCTCACAAAGGCTAAATCCCAGCAGTGTGCACTGAATTGAAACAGAGGGTGCAAAGAGTTATTCATTGTGTCCTGTGACTCTGCATAACTTTCCTTACAAACAAAGAAAAGACACCCAAAGAATGGGAAGGAAGGCTCAAAGCCAGTTTGCTTCCACACGATACAAAATGACCATTTGATTTGCTGCCTGGCGCATGAATCATTAGTTATCATTGCCTCTTTCAGATGCCATTTAATGAGCTGTCATTATTGCTGCTTCAGCCTACCCTCCACCCCCCAATCATGCAAGACCAAGGCTGTGCTCAGGGACACTGTGTAGAGGTGATATGAAGATTTACTATAAGCTACCATCAGCTGACCCAGCTGTACATAGCCTGACAGCTTGCTTTACCAATATGCCTTTTTATTTGACTAGCAAATCCCACCCTAAATTGCTATCCAGTTTAGATTTTTCCTAAAATGTTGTTAACATTGTTTTTGTTGTTTAGTCATCTACTCAATCATTTCAGTCACGTCTGACTCTTCATGACCCCATTGGAAGTTTTCTTGGCAAAGATACTGGAGCGGTTTGCCATTTTCTTCTCCAACTCATTTCACAGATGAGGTAACTGAGGCAGAGTGAAGTGACTTGCCCAGGGTCATGCAGCTGTTATGTGTCTGAAGTCAAATTTAAACTCAGGTCTTCCTGACTCCATACCCAGTGTTCTATCCCCTTTACTGCCTAACTGCTCTTACTAGAGTGTATTGAACATTAAATATAATAAATATATAGATATATGGATAGATGGAGGGATATATGTCTTATTGATGATCTGTGCTTTTTTTTTTAAACATTGCTGTCACTTCTCAAGGAATTCCTTCCCTATACCCTCAATTCTTCTTCAAAATAACAACAAGACAGCAGTTAGGCAAAAATATAGTAATGCGCTGGGCATGTCTGCCTCATTCTTCCCCAAGGATTTGCTGATGCTTGGTGAGAAGAGGTATGCTTCATTGTCAGGCCTCTGAAGTCACTTACCATTAGCCATTATGGAACACAACAAAGTGGAAGGTTTAATAGAAATGATTTTGTATTATTTCAAGGATATAAAAGTGGCTGAAGGGATATAGCATTCATTTCCAACAAGAATCTTCTATTCTGACTAAATTGGCCTCTCCATTGTCCACCAAACATGACCAGGTAATTGTCTTGCCTTTACATACTTATGTATTTGCTCTACCCTTTTTTATGCCCAATTTATTAAGGTGATCAATTAAGTGTTTAGCCCTAGGAATAAAAAAAAAAAGCAAAATCACATAAACCATTGCCCTCAAGGAACTTATGTTCTAATGGGGGAGAGAACATGCAAATACTTACATACCGTGTTTCCCCGATAATAAGACACTGTCTTATTAAATTTTTTGGACAGAAAAACACCAGAGGGCTTATTTTCAGGGGAGGGCTTATTTTAATGAACATTGACAGCAATTTTAATAAACAGGTAAATGTGAACAAAAAATGTACCTTTATTCAATAAGCAAATCACTGGGGAAGAACAGGATGACGCACTCACTGCTGCAGCTCTGATTGGATGCAGCTTGGAGCGCGGCGTGTGTTTCACGGGGGGCGGGGGGGCGGTGCATACAGAGGGTACCGTAATGTAGTGTGTAGCAGAGGGGATCACCTTCACTGCAGTAGAAATCTCAATAGGGCTTATTTTCGGGGGAGGGCTTATTTTAGAGGAATCTTACACAGTAAGGGGAGGGCTTATTTTCGGGATAGGTCTTATTATCGGGGAAACACGGTATATGAGTTATACACATTTTAAATGGAAGGTGATCCCAGAGAGAAGCCACAAAGTGGGGAGAGATGTGGTGAGAGAAGGGAGACAAGTCAGAAAGGGTCTCCTGCAGAAGATGGGATTCAGCTGAGTTTAGAAGGAAGTCAGAAAACCAAGGAGGGAGAAATGAAGAGGGAGAGCTTTCTATGCTTGGGGAAAATCATGGATCCAGGAGGTGGCAGGTCTTATTTGAAGAATAGCAAGAAGGCCTGTCACCAAATCAGCAAAATATAGTAAAGGGGGAAATATGGTAAATAAAGGAGTAAATATGATAAAGGAGTAAAATATAAGACACTGGGAAAGTTAACAAGTCAACCTTTAAGATAAGCCCTGTGCTAAGCACTGGGGTCACAAAGAGAAACAAAAGACAGTCCCTGCTCAGGAGCTCACATTTTAGCAGGGGAAACATCACACAAAAACTTTTGCACACACGATACATGCAGTGCAAACAGAAAGTGTTGTTGTTTGTCCTTTGTTTTTGAAGCAGACCAGTGACATCACCAATGACATCTTGACTTGAGCGTAAACTGGATTTAAGTGAGGCAGAGTTGCACAAAGTTGCCCGCCCCAACTCTCTTCTCCAAAGTCCAGTGGCAAGATAAGAATCAAGAGGACTGGTGATGACCCAGGATGTACTGGATGACCTTGGTGTCTTTGATGGCCAAGCTCTAAGTGCTCTTTGGTGCTTGCTTCTGCTGTCTTCATGACTGTTGGAACAAATTGTTCTCATCTACCCATTCCACCATAAAAAGTCTTCGCATGCTTGGGGTAAACAGCCCCCTAACTCACCAACAGGTTTGAAGCCTGTCAGTTACCCTCAACCTGGTTTAGCCTGTCAAAACAGTTTACCAAGGGTGTGGCCGCCATACAGGCTATAACTTCTTGGAGCCGCAGGTGAGAGGTGGACATCAAAGATGGATGAGCAGCTCTGAAAAGGGCTCAGCAGGCCCTAGAACCAGAGATGCTGGTCCTCCTTGATTATCCCATCACACCCCAAAGGAGTGGAAGGTAATCTCAGAGTGTCAGCATTCGAAGGGACCTCTGAAGTCTTTAGTCCAACCTGTTCCTCTCAATACAACTCCTCCCTGATGAGCAGAAATCAAGTCTTTTCTGGGAGACCTCTGGTTAACGTAAACCCATCTCTTCCTGAGGCTACTCATTCCACCCCCACATAGATTGCAGCAAGTTTTTCCTAGCAGCAGACCTCAGTTTGCCTCTAGGTGTGGGAGATAGATGGGCAGCACAAAATTACAGAGATTGGAGATGGAATTTCAAGTTAAGGGAGTAGTCCACTTTGCCCGGAATATAGAATACATAAAACATGGTAAAAGGTAGGTTGGAGTCAGATCGTGGAGGGTATTAAATGCCATATTGAGTTTGTATTTTTCTCCCTAGAGGTATTAAAAAAACTATGAGTGATTTATGAGCCACTGACAATTTTTGAGAGTGAGTGGTATGGCCAGATGTGTGACTTAGAATGATTTTGTTAAATGCAATGTAAGGTTAATGGGATATAAGATCTACCCTGCCCATTAATAGGCCTCACATGGAGCCCTGAAGAGCAGGGTCAACTAAGCTCTGGGCCACAGGGATCCCCACACCTTTCCAATTAAGTGCTGATTTCCAAACTTCTCAGCACTAAAACAATCAAGTCTTTGATTAGAAACTGTATATATTGTATTGCTTGGAGGGAGAGGTCTGGGCAGAGAGAGAAGCAGTTAGAGGGAAGAACTTGCCTAGGGGAACTTGCTCGTGGGGAAGGTGCCACCAAGTGCTGCACTCCCTGGATTGGTGATGAGAATCTTACTAAACATTGCTTTTTGGTATCCTAATATCAGTGTCCCAAATAAATACTTTGGTTTTGTCTTGGAGGAGGAGGAGGGTTTATTATATTTTTCAAACAAACCTTAGGAATACCTATGCATATTCATAGCTGCTGCTATGGGTATCATAGTAGTGTTACAGATGTGTTGGCCAATGAACAAGCATTTATTAAGCACTTACTATATACTGAGCATTGGGAATATAACAAAAAGCAATTCACACAGTCCCTGCCCTCAAGGAGTGTATATTCTGAGGGAAGAGTCAGCACACAAATAATTAGATATATACCAGGTGTATACAGGGTAGACAGAAGACAGGCTGAAAGGGGGAAGGAGGGCACCTGGGAAAGACCTACTGGGACTTTGAACGGAGTCTAGAAGGAAGTTGGGCAAATGATGGAAAGTGAGAGGATACAAAATTCTAGGTGTGAGGGACAGCCAGCACAAAGCCACAGGAACAGGAGATGACATTGTACAGCGAATTAATGGTGAGGCAAAAGAAGAAAAGGTAGAAAGGGGTTGAGAGATAAAAGAGAGACAAGAGAGACTGGAAACAGGAAAAACAGTTTAGAAGCTATTAAAATAGTCCAGATGAGAAATGATAAAGGCCTGAATTATTAGGGTGATGAAAAAAGAGAGATCAGTTGCAAGCAATGTCATTGAAATAAAATTGACAGGTCTTAGCAACTGAGTAGATGTGAGGAGTGGGAGATTGGTCAGAATCCAGAGGCTTGGGCAAGTGGGAAAAGGGTGCTACTCTCAACAGAAACAGGGATGTTTGGAGTGTGGTAGATCCAACATTTCCTTATTCATTCATTCCTTTGCTTAGTCATTTATCTATCTGTTTGTTTATTTATTAGGAGGGGCAGGTTTGGGGGAAGAAAGATAATGAGTTCAGTTTTAGACCTGGTTTTCAGACGGTGATGGGATATCCAGGTGATATCCAGCCCCTGAAGGGACTGGAGTTCAGAAGAGTAATTAGATTTGAGTGTCATTTGCATAGAGATGATTGAACTCAGAAACAAATGAGATTCCTGAGAGAGTATAGAGAGGGAAGAAAAGGGAGCACAGTGAATAAATTACAGAGTGCCTGGAACATAGTAGGTGCTTAATAAGTTATTGCTTGCTTGATTGAGAAGAGGTTATAGCAGCATCTGTGGGTGGGAGCTGGAAGTAGATAGTGGAGAAGGAAAAGTCAGCCAGGTTAAAAAAAATCGGGAGAGGACTGATACAAAGGGAGAGAGAGTACTCAAAGGAGTCAACAGGGCCAAAAGCTGCAGAGTGGTCGGGTGGGGACTTAGGAGTTAAAAGATTGATGTCTTTGGAGAGAGCAATTTTAGTAGCATGGTGGGCTTGCAAGCCTGATTGTAAGGAGCTGAGAAATGAGTGGGATGTGAAGAAGGAAGCATTATGCCTTCCTCTCTCTCTATTTACATTTTAACATTCTTTAATGGTCTAGCTAGATGGCAACTGGATAGAGCTCCAGGTCTGTAGTCAAGAAGACTCATGTTCCTGAGTTCAAATCTGGCCTCAGACACTTCCTAGCTGCGTAACTCTGGGCAAGTTACTTAACTCTGCCTCAGTTACCTCATCTGTAAAATGAGCTGGAGAAGGAAATGTCTTACCAGTATCTTTGCCAAGAAAATTCCAAATGTGTTTTCAGACAGAATCTGAAATGACTGAACAAAATTAATAGAAAAATAAGATATGAAAGTCAAAAAGCCCATGTAATGGTTAACTATTATTGTGTGTATAATGAGGAATTGATCAAAGGAGTGCCTCAATCAATCGAATGAGTTGTTGTTGTTTGTTCTTTGTTCTCGAAGAGGATCATGACATGAGGGAGGTGATGTCATGACATGCAAGGGAAATGGATTTAAGTGAGGGAGGACTGTGCAGAGTCACCGGCCTCACTTTCTCCTCTGGAGCCGTCTGGGTCCAGTGGCAGGACATACATCAGGACAACTGGAGATGGCCCCTTTACAGAGTATGGACATGCCCATTGGCACTTTGTTAGGAGGATAAAGACTTGATTGGTTTTTGGTGACTTGTGCCGGATCCAATATGGCTGAGCCCTCTGGAAAAGGTGTACCAGGGAGTTACAGGTACTTGTTCACATTTTTTTTTTTACCACTCAGCCTTGAGAGGAGGGGAACGGAAGGGAAGGGAACAAGCATTTATTAAGTACCTACTATGCTAAGCACTTTATAAATATTATCTCATTTGTGCTCAGCAGAGTTCCCAATAGTGCATGGGAGGTGATAGCATCTGGGATTATGGTGCAGCACTGAGAGTTCCTGCAGAAGCACATGACTGAAAAGTTACATGCTTACCAACATTCTCCAGCAGAGTAACAGAGAATATTCCTGAACCCAGACTTTGTATTAGAGGGACAAAATTTCCTAGGCGGCAACATCCCCAAATCTAGATTTCTAGAAGAGAAGGGAAATTTTGGAAGGAGTAATAATAACATGGGGAGTTCTCTTGACGCCCTAGGATTTGACCTTCTAGAGTAGGCGTTTCTAACCGGTTTTTGTGTCATGGATCTTTTGGTAGTCTGGTGAAGCCAATGTAACTATTTAGAATAATGTCATTTTAAAAATTCATAACTGAAGGAAATTCCAAATTTCAATTAAATGTTAATGAAAATAAAAAAGTAATTTTTCACCATCCTAGTTCACAAGCCACTGAAGTCTATGACCTCCAACCCCTTTTGTTAAGAACCTCTATTTTAAAGAAGGGAAATTCCTTCTTGGAGAAAGAAGATTGTCCACATGGCCCTTGAAACCCAGTAAAAGGTCTAAGCCATAATGGAGGGGGTGTGGATAGGGAACAAGAGATCTAGAAGCCGACAACCTACTCCTTCTTCCAAATTACCGTGAGTGATTTGGATAGTGCAAGGACAATGGGTAGGGAAAGACTGGTATTCTATAATTGGTATTCTTTACTTCACAGTCATTTAACATGTCTGGCAATCGAATAATGTGTTTACCTTCCAGAGGGAGGCCAGACCTCAGAGGAGGCATTGCAAGTTTGGGAGGACACTGTGAGACCACTAGAGATTCAATAGATTTTCATTAGAGATCAAAAAATGCACGAGGTATATGAAGGCATGTTTGGTGTACTAGACCTTGAGAAAAGGGTAGAAATTTGATAGGTGGAAAGGAGTTTAGAGGGCATTCTAGGATAGGAGGCTGGACAGGTAAACTCTTAAGCAAATAAAGAGAATGGGAAAATGCAAGATGTAGTTGTTGTTGAGTCACGTCCAACTCTTCATGACCCCATTGGGGGTTTCTTGGCAAAGATACTGGAATGATTTGCCATTTCTTCTCTAGCTTACTTTACAGATGAGGAAACTGAGACAAACAGGGTTAAGTGACTCACACAAATGGGAAGTGTCTGAGATTAGATTTGAATTTGGGAAGATAAGTCTTCCAGACTTCAGGCATGGTGCTCTATGCACTATGGCACCACCTAACTGCCCTAAGATGTAGTTAGTTAACAGTGAATAAGTAAGTTTGTCTGGGACCAGGAAGGGGAGGATGTGGAAGGATACATTGAGGAGTTTAGACTTTATCATGTAAGGTAGTATTGTGTAGCTGATAGAAAGTCAGATTCAATGCCTGGAAAACCTGGGTGTAAGTCCTGCTTCCAGTCCATACTGACTGTATGGCCCTGAGAAAGTTGTTTAATATTTCAGTGCTCAGGGGACTTAGCTCTAAGACAAGTACTTTTTACTTTTTTATGTCATGAATCCCTTTGTCAGCCTGGTGAAGGCTATGGATCCCTACTCAGAATAATGTTTTTAAATAAATATAAAATAAAATTTATATAATTTATATAAATATATCAATAAAATAAAATACATAGGACAACTTCAAAATCAACTAGATTGAAATAAAGTTGTCAAAATATATTTTCTAAACTATAAATTATACAAAATATTTTTAAAATAGAAGTTTACAGACCCTAGGTTAAGAGCCACTAAGATTATATGTTGTAGAGAAGGTGTTGGCTGCAGAAAAGGTGCTGACATGCATCGGTAAAGGGAATTTCTTCACCCTGGAGTTCTTTGTAGCAATGAAACCACAGGCCCTGTAAAGCATTGGGAAGGGCTGAAAGTTTTGGTGGAATGAAATAATTGGAGGGTGTTTTAGGAAGAGTAATAGGGTGGTGGTGCAAAGACTGGATTGGAATAGAGAGTTGGAGGCAGAGAGACCAACTTAGGGAGTGATGAAAATTGCCCAGGCTTGTGATAACAAGTGCCTGAACTAGGCTTGTGCTAGTGGGAACGTCAATGGAAAGAAAGGGATAGATCAGAGAGATATTAACAAGGAAGCCTGTGGCATTCTATGACTATAAAATTCCATCACTTGCAGCCATACAATCATCAATGGAAGAAATATGGATGTTAAAAAGATGAGCCTTAATCTTGGCCCCAGAAAACAGGTAATGAAATGTGTTTCCCTCCTCCTATAAAGGCATATGGTTCAAGGCAATTTGGTGGATAAAGCACTGGGCCTGGAGTTAGGAAGACCTGAATTCAAATACAATTTCAGACACTTACTGACTGTGTGACCCTGGGCAAGTCACTTCACCCTGTCTGGGTCAGTTTCCTCAAATGAGCTGGAGAAGGAAAGGACAAACCACTCCAGTATCTTTGCCAAGAAAACCTCAGAATGGGGTCACAAAGAGTCAGAACAGACTGAACAACAATACACATGCTATCAGACATGGTTGCTTTGCAGATTGCTTTTGCTAGATTATTTTTCTTTTTGTTAAAAGGAAAGTTTCTGTGGATGGGGTGGTTACATTGAGAGGTAACTGTGATGTAAAAATCAAAAGGCAACAAAACTTTTAAAAAGAAAAACTTCTTTGTTTCAGGGAATGGTGAGGGGATTATTAAAACTACCCTGTAATTTCCCATGTGTAATCCAGCCCAATTTCTTTCTCCTGTTCATTTCTGCTCCCATCTATCATGTCTGTCCAAGATATCGGTACTGATGGACCAGCTCTCTGGGCTGTACATACAGTGGCAGCTCACTGTTTGTCCATTTAGTGTCTGTGTGACTGCAAGTGATGGAATACCTTTGAAGACTTAAAGTCATGGGCCACCCAAAGGGCAATGTAGAAGCCCACTGGGGATATGAACAGGCTGGAATGTATTACCAATGAAGAATTACACAAGAGATGGCCATAAAGAATATTATCAGAGAGGTGATTGAACAGGCAAGGTCAGCCATTTAACATAGCAAAAATGAGAGAGGGACAGACTATATTCCATGGGTAGCTGCATGGTGTCCGGAAATTTAAAGGAAGACTTTTAGCATATTGAGTTGACCCCTGAGAAGGATTCATGAAAGGCCATGGATGAGATCTATGTGGGATGAGAAAGCATCCTTGGATTGTGAGATCTACCTTGATGGAGGGATTATTTATATTTACAAGACCACAGGTCCATCAAAGAAGGGTGACTAATCAAATATGGAAGGTGAGGAATTCAGTCTTACTCATCG
Source organism: Petaurus breviceps papuanus (assembly GCF_028583685.1). NCBI lineage: Eukaryota > Metazoa > Chordata > Mammalia > Diprotodontia > Petauridae > Petaurus > Petaurus breviceps. The sequence goes on from NW_027185798.1 coordinate 43,059,914, forward strand.
TGAGTTTACAGAACTAGTAATGAATCAAATATTTATTATCTACTATGTGGAAAGGCAGCATGCTGAACTCTGAGGATACAAAAAGCCTAAAGGCAGTCCCTATCCTCATGGAGTTTACAATATAACAGGAAAGACAGGAATGTCTTTTAATTCAATTCAACAAACATGAGACACCTACCATATACAAGGCACTGTACTAGATTCTGAGGACACAAAGTCAAGTAGGAAACAGTGCCTGCCTAGAACCTAGATGGTGTGGTGGTTAGTGGACTTGAAGTCAAGAAAAATGACTTTAAATCCTGCCTGGGTCATTTATGGGTTGTATGTCCCTGGAAAGGTCACTTAACCTCTCCAAGTCTCAGTTCCCTCAACTGTAAAACGGAGATAATAACACCTCTCTCATGGGGTGTTGTAAGTCTGAAATAAGAGAACATGTTAAGCGCTCTGTCTCTATACACACACATATACACAGAAAAAAACACACCTTTGAAAGCCTTAAAGTGCTCTAGATAGATAGAAATATGCATATATACATGTATATGTTTGCAAACCTTAAAGCTAGATAGTTAAATATATATCTATATATAGAATATATCTTTGTAAACCTTAAAACTCTCTCTCCCTCCCTCTCCCTCTCCCCCTCCTTCCCCTTCCTTCCCTCTCCCTCTCCCTTTCCTCTCCCTTTCCTCTCCCTCTCATCTCCCTCTCTCCCTCTTTCCCTCCTTCTCCCTCCATCTCTCTCCCTCCCTCCATCTCTCTCTCCCCCTCTCTCCCTCCCCTCTCCCTCCTCCCTTTCTGTCCCTCTCCCCCTCTCCCCTCTCTCACAAACATATATATATATAATACATGTGTATATATTCACATATGCATACACACATATATACTAATATTATTATTATTATTACTGGGATAATACAACACATATAGATAATTAAATACAAAATATAGGGAATTAGCATGGCACTGTGGAGAGATTGCTCTTCTGGAGTCAGACGCCCCAGGTTCAAATCTTGCCTCTGACCTACTAGCTGCCTGCCCCTGGGAAAGCCCTCTCAGTCCTCTACTGTCCAATATTCAGCATCTCTAAAACAGTGAGGTTGAAATTGATGACCTTTCAGATCTTTTCCTGCTTTAAATCTAAGGTCTAAGCTGCTAGGGGAGCTAATATAAGGGGGACTTCCAAGAGACATGGAGCCCTGATGTGATCTCATGTAGGATGGAGTACTCTGAAGAAAGCCAGGAATCCTAAGAGGCAGAGATGAGTAGGGAGGACACTCTCTGAGCAAAGGTAGGAGATAGAACATCACATACGGGGAAGGGCCAGCAGGCCAATTTGACCAGACCAGAAAGTGTATGTAAGGGAAGGATGTGAAATCAGTCTGGAAAGGAAAGGGAGCTGTCCTGTGTAAGGCTTTAAATACCAGGGTGAAGATTTTGTATTTTATCCTAGCATCCAATACAAAAAAGGTTTATAGAGCTAAGTGATTTGAATAAGGTCTTATTCTGGGTTGTGTATAGAGTTTTGTATTCTGTAGCAAGAATTCAACCATGAGGACTAACTTTTAACTCCTGAGCTAATCCACAGCCCAAACTGGACCATTTCATTAGAGCCATATGTAATTAGAGTTAGCCAGGGACTGTAAACTTATCACACCCACTTCCTGGGAACTTTACCAAGCTCCCTGGGCTCGTGGCCAGGCCAGATCATGCCTCCGTATGGCTCTGGATGGCTGATGGCTACATCAGTGGTCACCAGAGGACAGGGGGGGCTCGTCTAGATCCCAGAAAGATGAACCTGAGGAGTGGCAAAATGAACTTTTCTTCCATCTCCTTCGTGCAAGGGGATCCTCCATTCCAAACACTCTGGTGCATTCTGGGCCTTGAGGGGGCTGGCCACAAACTAGAATTGTGGTCGATCCAGAGATTCTCAGACACGTCTCCACTGGGAGTGAGAGTAGGATTTATGACCCTGCAGCAGTAGGTTTTCCTTGCAGGCCTTTTTTGTTTGTTTGTTTCTATGGGACTAGAAAGTTGTGGATGTGGGGCCTGATTTTAAGTTGATGTCAGTCAGTCAATAGACATTTATTATGCACCTACTATGTGGCTAGCACTGTGTTAACCACTTGGGAATACAAAAAGAGGCAAAAAAAAAATGGGCCCCGCCCCTGAGAGCTCATAATCTAATGGGGGAGACAGCTAGCAAACAAAAATGTACAAATAAGTTATATACACGATAGTTAGGAAATAATTAAAAGAGGGAAAGTACAAAAATTAAGAGGGGTGGGGAAAGGCTTCTGGCAGAAAAAGAGATTTTAATTGGGACTTAAAGGAAGCCAGGAAACCAGTAGTGAAAGGAGTAATGGATTTGGAATCAAGGGTTTAAAGGGTTTTCATCCTGTCTCCTCTAAGTTGCTAACTGTGACCTCAAGCAAGACAGTCTGTCTCTCTGCACCTCTGTTTCCTTATCTGTAAAATGAAAAGGTTGGACAAGATCACCTCTAACACTGCTTTTAACCCTGACCTCTACAATCCTAAATGACCTGGGATCGATGGTCACTAGTGAAATCCAACCTTCACCTTATGCATAGATATGTCTGAGAGGGTGTTTCAGGGATCTCACAGCAGCAGAGGAACCAAATGAGGAATAGTGCCCTCAGACTCACATGGTTTCTTTATGTAATCCCTTAGAAATTCCTTTTTAAAAAAGAATATGGATCACACATTTTCTCTGTTTAGGTGCTGACATTTCCTTTTCGGCTAGGTAACCAGAGATCAGAAATCTCTTGCCTACCCGAACTGTAATTTATATAGAGTACATAGGGTCCTTCCTATGGCGAAAGTTCCCCTTTCTCCACCTTCTTCTTGATGTTTAAGTTGTACCATTAAAGAAAAGGTCTGAATCTTATTACCATTTTACTTGAACTGTAGGTAGAATTAAGAAGGGCACACAGAGGAAAGGATTTTCTGAATGTCAGTTTATACAAATCTGCATGAAACCCTGAAAAATTGAATCTGTATTTGTCACAGTCAATCTGCCAGGTGTGGGCTCATCAAAAGCAAAGGATTCAGAAGAGAGAGGCAGATTTGGGAGGTCAACAGCTGGTGAGAAAAATGGTATTTGAGAATGGGATTTGGATTTCCAGACCATGACTTAGAATAAAGGAATGACAGACTTCTGACCAGGGATGGGGTATACTTAACAAGGTCTGTTAAGAATGTGTTTGCCAATATCCTTTTATACACATGTACACACATAAACATACATAATATAGATCAACATGCATATATGTATTTATACAAATAAGAATCTATCATATCTATGATGTCTATCTGGGGAGGGGCAGGAGAGGATTATAAGAGGATATGTAGACAATGTAAAAAAGATAATTTTTTTTAAAGAATATTTTTGCCTGGAGTCTAGCAAATCTAATCAAAAGGTTTTAAACTGAAAAGGAAGGCAGAAGGAATAAATTGCTTGCATATATAACATTAAGTTAGGTATTGTAGAGTTAGATAAGTTCTGAGAAGGATCCCAGAATTTTAGAGTCAGAAGGAGCTTTGTGGGCACCTAGTCTAGTCCATACTCCAAAAGGCAACCCTAGTACATCATACAGGACATGTGGTCATTCAGTCTCCGCTGGAAGATTTCTAGCAAGGGGAAAACCATCCCTTTCACTTTTGGTGAGCTCTAATTGTTAGGAAGTTGCTCTTAATATTGCTTTTGTAACTCCTACCTGCTTCTCTTCTTTCTTTCTTTCCTTTGGGACCAAATAGAGCAAATTTAATCCCTCTTTCTCATTTTGTTGTTCAGTCATTTTTCACTCATTTCTGACTCTTCCTGACTCCATTTGGGGTTTTCTTAGCAGAGTAGTTTGCCATCTCCTTCTCCAGCTCATTTTACTGATGAGGAAACTGAGACAAACAGGGTTAAATGACTTGCCCAGGGTCACACAGCTAATAAGTGTCTGAGGTCAGATTTGAACTCATGAAGATCAGTCTTCCTGACTCTAGACCTGGTGCTCTATGTACTGTGGCTCACCTTAGCTGCCCACTACAACAACAAAACTCGTCCCCCCGCCCCCATAACAACCTTTTAATACTTGAAAACAGCTGACATGTCCTGAGGATTTTTACTGTCCTGGTTACTCTCCTCTGGACTCTCTAGAACCTATCAGTAGACTTCCTAAGTAGTGGAGACCAGAGGTGAACACAATACTCCAAGTGTGACAATGTTGACATATGGAAGAATAGTCAGGCAGCAAATAAACATTTGTTAAGTACCTAGAGCAGCTAGGTGGCACAATGTATAGAGTGCTGGGACCTAGAGTCAGGAAGACCTGAGTTCAAATCTGGCCTTAGACATATACTAGTTGTGTGACCTTGGGCAAGTCACTTAGCCCTGTTTGCCTCAATTTCCTCATCTGTAAAATGAGCTGGAGAAGGAAATGGCAAACCACTGCAGTATCTTTGCCAAGAAAACCAAAAAGGGATCACAAAGAGTCAGACGCAATTAAAATGTCCAAACAACAACAAACATCAAGCTTCTCTTATGTGCCAGGCATTGTGTTAGTGCTCGGGATGCAAAGAAAGGTCAGACAAAATTCCTTCACAGTCAAATGGGACCGAACAGCAGCAGAAATACATGAAAGTTCACAAGAGGTAAAATCCGAGAAAGGAGCCAGTAACAAAACCCATGGACTGGGTTGTCTGTATGTAAATGCACACAGTATGAGTAGCAAGCAAGAAGGACTAAAGAACCTCACTCCAGAAAATCAATTTTGCCCTATACATATGTTTGATACATTCATGGAATGAGACCCATGAATTGACTACAACTTTAGAAGTCACATGGCGTATAGATAGATGTATGTCATGTAGCATGTATACATGTCATATATGTGTCACATGGAGGATTTGTGTGCACGTGTGTATATAGCCACACACATATATCCTATTCCAAAAGAACACATCAAATAAAATATTGGGGGGGATAAGTGGGGATTTGGAAAAAAAGAATAGTAATATATACGAAGTATATTTATACTTCATATATTTATGTCAGAAAACTAGGAACTAGTGGGAGAAAGCACTGTGGAGGACGTTTGGGTGAAGGCCAACAGGGTAGATAGAGAATTGATATTGTCATCAGAGAACAGTGGACCTGGAGCCACCAGACACCCAAGTTTGAATCCTATCGCTGACATTTACAAGCTCTATGACCATGGTTAAAACATATAACTTTTCTGACTCATTTACATTAACTGGGGGGAGAGGGAGGATATGGGAATAAAAATGCTGAGAGTACCTATCACCTAGCAGCTGAGAGTTGATGTAAGGGTCAAATGAGAAAATGTACATCTAGCACTTTGCAGACCTTAGAGCTCTATACAAATGTCAGCTACTGTCATTTAAGTATTCTAAGCTTCAAGGTCTAAATAAAATTTCAGCTATTATAGCCAGAATTCTTTTAATCTAATTTAACTGCTTTAGTACCCAAGAAGGAAAATCAGTCCGATTGTTCAGCTCTTAAAAAATAAAATTCAATCTGTAGATGCAGAAATATATTAATGGTGCCTATCTGCTCAGTGAGGCAATTCTGCACTCTCTAAATTGGATTGATAGTCATGCTTGAGCACCAGTACTAAGAAAATCATGCGACTTTGCTGTCTGTAGAAGTTCCTCACTGCTTTTAGGATTTCCTCTGTCCGATAGATAGAATGCCGCCAAGCACATTCTGGGAAAATGCAGAGTCCTAAGTGAGGAAATCTGAGAGGAAAAGGTCAGAAAGAAACAGCTTTAAGATGCAAAAAATTTGAAAAAGCTGTATTAAGTGCCTAGGAGGCTCAGAAGTCATGGGGTGGGTCCTGACAATATCTGGGGGGAGAACAAGGATTCTGCATCAAGGACTTAATTCTGTTTTATATATATACATATACATAAAATCCACTGTTATAGGCAGTGGAAGCTAGGCAGGGGGTACACAAGCCTTTACCAGGTCATAAAGAGAATCAACCTGATTAAATTTGGCCACTGTCTCTGCTAAGTCAGTGCATTCATGAGCTGTATCAGTATGGGGTAGAAACCTATCTTTGCTCCTGGGGCAAGTAGCATTCATGAAATGCACACTCAAATGCTTCTGGGGAAGTCTAGGTTGGTAGTGGGCAGGAGTGATGATGTAGCAGTAGTAGGTGAGTGGCCTTTGAAAGACCTCTGGACACCATCAGGCATCTAGTAGCTTCTCATTTTGCATAATTATTTTCACTAATTAGGTGTTAAGCTCAGTTGTTCTACTTAAGGATGAACACATTTTGGTGTCCTGGGATAAAGCAATAGTCATCAGGCCCTACTTGTAGTTCTGGCCTGAGACTTTTCCTTGAATCACCATTGGGGTCAAGTGTCAAGCCTGGGAAGTAGGTCTTCAAAAAGCTATTGCAATAGCCCCCATCTGATTTATCTCTTTATGTGTGAGACTATAGATATATAGAACCTTTAAATCATGCCTGTCTATATTTAGTAGCTGTGTGACCCTGGGAAAATCACTTAACCCTGTTCGCCTCAGTTTCTTCATCTGTAAAATGAGCAAATAAAGGAAATGGCAAGCCACTTCAATATTTTTTCCAAGAAAACCCCAAATGGTGTCACAAAGAGCTGGACGTGACTGTACAACAACAAAAACATCGAGATCTACATTTAGACCAGTGAGTGGGTCAGTTCATCACCCTTTTTTGGCTAATAAGTAGACTGAACAAAATGGATAAAGAAGTCAGAGCCACAGAGCCAATAAGTGAGCAGAATAGGAAAGTTGACAAGTTTATCTTTGTAGTATCCCTGCCTCAACAAGGTAAGAAGTCAAGGAAGGAAGCTGAAAACCCCAGGTGAGGTTGGATATCAACCAACCTCCAATATCCCAGAAACCTCCTCAGCATCTGTGCCCAGAAACAGAGGCTCCTATTCCCTCCTGGTCCTGCTGACTTTCAAAACCCTATGAAAACCCAGCAGACTTGATTGCATTCCCTGGCCCCCTTCCAACAAGGGGCGCTTGTAACAGCCCAGCAGACCTGACCCATTTCTATACTCTTCAAATGCCATCTTCATTCGACAGCATTCCCTCAATAGAATCTGGTGGCTCGACTTTTTCAGTCTTGCTGTGTGCTCCAGATTTCCTCATACTGTTCCTGACTCTTTTTTTTTAAAGCAATTGAGGCTAAGTAACTTGCCCAAGGTTACATGGCCAGTTATTTTGTGTGGGTGTTAAGTATCTGAGGCCAGAACCGATCCCGGGTCCTCCTGACTCCGGGGCCGGAGCTCTTACTCACTGCGCCACCTAGCCGCCCCTGTTCCTGACTCTTACTAAACCTATAATAAGATAGTTGTCCACAGTTTCCTGACACCTTTTGCCTTTTGTGGAGGAGAGGATGCAAATACTTTCCCTTCATGTCCTACACAGCAACTAGTGTCCTCATCCTCTGCCTCCATCATCATCTAGATAGGCAGAGAGAGACACATAAACACATATGTGTATATATTGTATATACACATATGTGTGAATAGTATATACATATATATTATAGAAAGCTACTTTTAAGAGAGAATGTGACCATCTTATTCCCATTAAGGCATAAAGAACTGATAAGGTTTTGTGTGTTTCCACTCCTAGGGATATTTGCATCTTAATAGGGGACAAGAAACTTCTAAGCCAAATGAAATAGAGTCTATGAAATTCCATTATCATCATCATAGCTATAATTTATATAGCACTTGCCATGTGCCAGGCACTGTGCTAAGTGCTTTACAACAGGTATCTCATTTGATCCTCACAACAACCCTTGGGGCAGACAGAGGTTAATCACACAACTAGTAAATGTTTGAGGTTGAATTTGAACTCAGATCTTCCTGACTGAGGACTTTCTGCACTCTATGGTACCCTCTGCAGAGATGTTGAGGCATTTAGGGAAAACAAAGGAACCTACTCCATTGGGAAATCACACCAGCCAAACAGCTGCCTGCTCTGACTATGGTAGGGCTGACCCTTTAAGTGAGAAAGGCAGAAGGATCTCAGGTACCCAAAGATTCCAGTGTTCATATAGAATACCTGAGACCATCTACTTCTTAGTTTCGTTCTGATTCTGGGCAGAGCTTGCATGTGGCTATTGTTCTCTCTTTCCCCTGACCCAGGGCAGGTTATCCTCCTTTCAGGGATATTTTGTCTCCCAATGCTTTTCAGGTTGCCAGGAAATGTAGCAAGACACCTGGGTAAAGAAAGCGATATCTGATCAGTTGGCAGAAACCATTCCCTGAAATGTAAGGCTGCATCTAGTCACAGAATACAGGGGCCATGACCTCAGCTTGTATTGTGCTAGGGTGTTTTCCTTTAAGAATCTGCACGTAGAATTGTAAGACATTGGGTGGTTTCAAGATGCAAAAGGCAGCTGAGAACCAAAACAAAATAAAAAATAGAGTAGGGAGGGTAGGGGTTCTCTCTCTCTCTCTCTCTCTCTCTCTCTCTCTCTCTCTCTCTCTCTCTCTCTCTCTCTCTCTCTCTCTCTCGTTCATCAATTATAAAAGGGTAGAGAGTGGAAGGAGGAGAGGGAAATATAGGAAGTGATAGATGTCTTAGGTGGCCTAGAAACAAACCAGGGCCACCATGTTGATTCCAATATGCAGCAGAGTAATTGTTTATGATTGGAATGACGCAGTTGGCTCTCTGGCAGGTGTGCTCAGATCTGTTCATGTCATGTGTCTCAAGGATGCACTGTGGGATGGGTAAAAGTTAACTCACAAATTATCCTGAACCAATGAAACCTAGGATGGGGGTCGCCATTCTTGAGGGAATATTTGAGGGGCAGTAAGATTAAAACTAACGATTTGGGCACTTCCAGACCATTACAAAAGGAGCAGAGGGGGAGGGTCTCACCATCCACTCTTTGTTTCAGTCTCATTATAGTGAGCAGGGTTTGAAAGTGACAACTTGGCTCTTGCCATTTTGGCTGGAGCTGAACCAAAGTCCCATGGGCTGCCCAAGGAAGCAGTGAGTTCTCCTTCATGGGGGTCTCCCAACAATGACTGTGGATGACTACTTGGGGCTATTGTAGAAGGGATCATGGGATCATCCTTTTGAGCTGGAAGGGACCTCAGAGATCAGTCACCGAAACTGCTCTGAAAGTCTGATGAAACCAATGGACCCTTTCTAAGAATCATGTTTCTAAAAAATTAAATGAAATGCTCAATTTTAGTTGTAGGTTAATGAAAATAAAGATTTTTTTCCCATCCAAGTTCATGGACCTCCCCCTCTGAAATCTATCCATGAATCCTTTGGGGGCTTGTGAACCCTATGAAGAACCCCTGATTCTAGTCCAACCCTTGATTTCACAGATGAGGAAATGCACCGCAGAGAAGTTGTGACTTGTCCAAAGTCATAAAAGTAACGATAGGTGGAGGGAGGATTCAAACCCAGGTCCTCTGCATGGAGTTTTCCTTTTTAGGTCCCAGATGACCTCTGAGGTTCATGGAAATTTGTATCTCTAGGCCCTCCTCTCTGCTTCTCTGGTTTATAGTAGGGCATGAGGAATTAAAATGAAAACTCTTGAGACAACCACATCTTCCTTCTTCAGACCTGTCCCATGGAAGACCAGGAGAGGGTATGAGAAAGGTCACTGAGTCTCAGAAGGCAAAGTTCTGGCACTAATATGAGAGGAGAATAAAAGCTCCTGAAATAAAGGGGACCCAGAAGATAACCTTAATGAGAAGGCTCCTGGAGCATTTTTACTATGGGTGCCCTGGCTTACCCACCTTAAGGATTATGGTTGTTTTTTTTCCTTTTAAACCATGCCTTTGGAACCACAGTCCTTCTTCCCTTGCCCCTTGCCCCTTGCCCCTCCACCTACTCCAGAGCAGAGGTATCAAACACAAGACTCCTTGGCCCACAACACTCCCAGGTATGGCCTGAGCCAGAGGAAAACTTAATTGGGAAACATTTAACAAAGTAAATAAAAATACAATAAAATATAGATAATATTAACATTTGGTTTTCTAAGTCAAAATGGGCCCCACAGGGATCTTTACATATGGTTTGTCGGTTTTTAGTCCCATCTGACTCTCCATGACCTCATTTGGGGTTAACTTGGCAGAGATACTAGAGTGGCTTGCCATTTCCTTCTCAAGCATATTTTACAGATGAGGAAACTGAGGCAAGTAAGAGGAGCAGCTAGGTGGTGCCATAGTCAGGAAAACTCATCTTCCTGAGTTCAAATCTGACCCCAGACACTAGTTGTGTGACCCTGGGCAAGTCACTTAATCCTGTTTGCCTCAGTTTCCTCATTTGTAAAATAAGCTGGAGAAGGAAATGGCAAAACACTCTGGTATCTTTGCTAAGAAAACCCCAAATGAGTCATGAAGAGTTAGACACAACTGAAACTACTGAACAATAGCAATGAGTCATGGTGCAGGGGAACAAATGTTAGATTTGGAGTCAAAAGCCCTGGATTCAAATCCTTATTGTCCTTTCCCTGCTCTGGGTCTGCTTCCTCATCTGTAAAATGATGGGCTTTGGACTTGATGACCTCTAAGGTCCATTCTAAATCCAGGGACCCCCTCATTTTTTAGATAAGGAAATTAAGTGCCAGAGGGTCATGCAAGTAGCAAGGAACAGGACAAAGATTCAAACGTGAGTTTTCTGACCCAAGCTGAGCTTTCCAGTCAAAACCCAACACTGCCATTTATTTCCTGTGTGACCTAGGACAAATTGCTTCATTTCTCTGGACTTCAGTTTTTTCATAAAATAAGACTAGGTAGAATTTATAGAGTGTTTTTAGGATTTGCAAAGCACTTCACAAATATATCATTTCATCCTTATAACAACCCTGGGATCTAGGTGCAATTATTATCCCCATTTTGTAGAAACTGAGGCAAGCAGAGGTTAAGGGACTTACTCAGGGTCAGAGACAGAGTTGGAACTCCAGTCTCATTGCATCACCTGTCTCCTCTCTAAAATGGGCTCATTGGACTAGACGGTGTTTAAGAGTCTTTCTAGGGGCAGCTAGGTGTCTCACTGAATAGAGCACCAGCCCTGGAGTCAGGAGGACCTGAGTTCAAATGCAGTCTCAGACATGTAACACTTTCTAGCTGTGTGACCTTGGGCAAGTCACTTAACCCCAATTGCCCTGCCTCTCCCCTCCAAAACATAAAATTTTAAAAAAAAAGTCTTTCTAGCCCACCATCTCTGGATCTGAAAATACAAAAATGATTTTATTACACATGATAGCTTAGGCCTCTGCATAGAATAAGTGCCAAGTAAACATTTGTTGAATTGTTGCATGCTGAGAGCTCTCAGACTTAAAGTAGAAACAAGGTATAGGGTAAACAGTTTTGTGGTGCAAACTGGCTAGACCCAGCTTAACTCAAGGTTGGGCTCTCAACTGATATTCTCATCTTTGTTTTTCACCCACAGCAGCAGCTGCTTTGGGCAGGAGAACTGTTCAAAGGATAGCTGTTGGTTGATTGACTATAAATGATTGATAGAGTCCCTCCCATTCAGCCAGATCGCTCCTTTATCCCCTATCCTCAGGTTACTCAGTCTGTCTCTTTTGGCCCCCAGGCCCATCTTTCAGTTTCAGGTTGAAATCTTCCTCTTGATAGATACCTAAACTCTGACTTAGTAGGTCTATCTTTTCCTTGAATCTGTCCAGCAACATTTATCAGGTTTCTCTTTGCACTCCACTTATCTCTCTGTCTCTGTATCTGTCTGTCTTTGCGTGTGTCTCTGTTTTTCTGTCTCTGTCTCCCTCTCTCTGCCTCTGTCTCTGTCTGTCTCTGTCTCTGTCTCTCTGATTCTCTGTCTTTCTCTCCCTCTCCGGCAGAACGAGGTCCCTGGTCAGCTCCCCAGTAAGTTGTTTCCATTTGTCTTCTATTCTCTGGCTTGCAAGCCTTCTCTAATTGACTTCCCACTGATCCGTGAATGTCCGACTTTCCTGGCAGCCCCAGCTGTCCTACAACCTGCATTAAATCATAGAGCTGTCGTCTCCCTAGCTTTCTGCAGCTTTCTCAATTTTCACGTCCCTGAAATAAACTTTCACATCTCATCTCTCTAAAATCTCACTATTTCCTTTCATCATTAAGCCCCTCCTCCCCAGAGTCCCAGATCTGGGTCTCCACTTGCATCCATTCAGTCATGCAGCTCACATAGACCTCCATCAACCCAACCCACTCAATACAAACATTCTCATCTCCAACACAGCTGACTTTATAGTTACATCTGACTCCAGTAGACAGGCTTAATCCTAAATTCATATACATTTCAAGGTTTCAACCAAGTTTCTCTCCATGGAGGGAGTAGAGGGGAAGTAGAGGAGTCTCTGAGGAGGCGTAGGGATAGGTACCCAGACCCCAGTTTGTGTTTTGGGCCATTGGTGACATCACAGGGTAAATGATGCATCACATCTGTGGGTTAAAAGTTCCAAAAAAGAGAAGGGTTTTCACATAAGCATACTATACAAGTCTGAGCTTAACTAGCCTCAATGTAGCCTGTAACAGACAGTTCAGCAGCTAGGTGGTACAGTGGAAAGGCATTGAGCTTAGAGCCAGGAAGATCCAAACCTCAGACACTTACTGGCTGTTTGACTCTGGGTAAGTCACTTGACCCCATTTGCCTCACTTCCTCATCTGTAAAATGGGGCCATACTGGAAAAGGAAATGGCAAACCATTCCAGTATCTGTGGCAAGAAAAATCCACAGACAAAAGTCCATGGGGTCATATAGAGTCAAACAGAACTGAACAAAAACAGATATTTAATCATAGATCAGAACTAGCCAAGACCTTAAAGATTCTGTGATACAACCCCTTTGTTTTACAAATGTAACAGAGGACTGGTAGATGAGGTCCAGTCCTTGGAGCATTTACAGGAGAACTTCATGGATTTTTGGTGAGCCTGATTCTGGGAGTTGGTGATGATATGGAACAGAGGGGCTCCATTCAGCAGTCAAAAGACTCTTTCCTCATCAAAAAGCAGGCAGATCAGAATCAGTCCTAAATACAGGAGCATGCACTGAAGTGGGGAACAAGGCTCCTCCTCCATTCCATGTCATCACCAAATTCTGGAAAGAGGTGGACCAAACATCCATGTAGGCCTCCTGTCTACCCTCTGAGCACTGGGCATTCATGTCTAGTCCCCTATTACACAGATGTGGAACCTGGGACCCATATAGATGAGGTCCTTGCCCAGGGTTATTATGCAGGTAAGTAAGTGACCCATTGGGAATGGATCTCAGATCTCAGGTCCAATAACTCAAAGAGGAACACTCCAAGTTTGACACATTTTCCTTTGCCTCATACACTTAAGCTAGAGGAGAGAAGATTTCGGAGAGATAGGATAGCAATTTTTACATACTTAAAAGATAGAGAGAAGGAACTTCAGAAGCCATATAGTCCAAACCCCTCATTTTACAGATGAGAAAACTGAGACCCAGAAAGGGGAAGGGAGAAAGGCAAGGTTGTGTGCCTTTGCCAAGCACTTACCATGTGCCAGATACTGTGCTAAACTCTTTACAAATAATACCATTTGATCCTCATGACAATCTTGGGATATGCCAGGCACTGTGCTAAGCATTTTGCAAATATCATCTCATTTGAACCTCGTAAGTGCTATTACTGTCCCCAATTTATAGTGGAAGAAACTAAGGCAGATAGAGGTTAAGTGACTTACCCACGGTCACACTGCTAGTATCTGAGGCTGCCTTTGAACTCAAGCCTTCCAGACTTCAGACCTGACTAGATCAAAGTTATATGGGCAGAAGGCAGAAGAGATGGCCCTATTTTGTGCTTCCTTCAATAATGGGTGATCCCAAGAAAGAAGAACTAGGAGCAATCGTTAGAAGTCACACAGAGTCAGATTTCCACTCAACAGATGGAAGAATGTTTTAACAAAGAGCTGCCAGAAAATCTCACAAGCTGCCTGGTGAGACATTGAGTTCCTTCCATTGGAAGTATTCAAGCAGATGCTGGACACTCCCATAGGGATACTATAGCAAAAGGAGTCAGTGCTTTTGGTAAAAGTTGGACTTGATGGCCTCTAATATTATTTATTTAAACAATTTGTTTCAATTGAAAGTTGATTTTTGGGGGCCTCTAGGTGGTGCAGTGAATAGAGAACCAGCCCTTGGAGTCAGGAGGACCTGAGTTCAAATTTGGCCTCAGACACTTGACACATTTACTAGCCATGTGACTTTGGGCAAGTCACTTAACCCCAGTTGCCCTCCAAAAAAAAAAGTCGATATTCTCTCCTTCCCACCGTCTATCCCTACCAATGAAAGACAAAAAAGAAGAAAAAATCCATGTAATGAATATGCATAGTCAAGCAAAGTAAATCCCTATATTGGCCATGTCCACAAAATATGTCTCCTTCTTCAACCTGATGTGAGAAATTGAGTAGCATCCTTAATCATTGGCCCACCAGACAGATGCATGGTTGGTCGCTGAGTTTATTCATAATTCTGAAAGCCTCCAAAGTTCTTTGTTTTTACAGTGTTGTTATTGTATAAATTGTTCATTTCACTCTGCATCATTTCCTAAAATCTTTCAAGGTTTCTCTGAAACAATCCCTTTTGTCATTCCTTATGACCCAGTAGTGTTCCATTATATTTACTTACCATATTTTGTTCAGTCATTCCCTAATCAATGGACATCTCACCTCCCCATCCCTACCTAAGTTCCTAATTTTTTGTTCCTACAAACAGAACTGCTATACATAATTTTGTACATACGTGTCTTTTTCCTCTTTTCCTGATCTCTCTGGGGTGTGGGCCTAGTAACGGCATCAACAGCTTGATCAAAAGGCACACACAGCTTAGTAACCTTTGAGACATGATTCCTATTGTTCTGCAGGATGGCTAAACCAATCCACAGCTCCATCAACAGGGAATTAATGTGTCTCTTTTCCCTCAGCTCCTCCGACATTTGTCGTTTCCCTTTTTTGGTCAACTTTGACGATCTGATGGGTGTGAAGTGGAACTTCTAATATCATTTCCACACAGAAATTTAATTATAACTAATCTTAACCAGCACTTAGCAGGCAATTACTAATCCATTTAAACTAAAGAGAAGTCAGAGTGGTTATGTAACAGTTGTCTTCAAATATTTGAAGGGCTGTCTTGTTATTCCAGGTCTCTAGTAACATTTTATTACAATATGTTTTGACAGCAGTACGGTCCCATTTGCAATGCTAAGAAAACCACACTGGAATTGAAAGTTTTAATCAGATAAGACAAACATTTATGAAGATAAAGGCAATTTCATCTCCCCCGTGTTTGAAAAATACATCCATGGATGCATAGGAATATATTGACATTGATTAGTAAGTGACTGCAAATACATGAACAGATGTAACACCCAGTCATTATATCATTCAAGTTAAGCCTGGGACACATTCTGTTCAGCTTGAAATTCCACTTTGCCTCAGATCTGAATTCCCTGGCAGGTCATGGGAGGTGGGTTCTATAACATCCCCAAACTCTTGAAGTGGAGGCAACACGGAGATGAGGGTCTGGGGGTCTGTTTGGTTTTTGCCCTTCAACAGTTCACCTACTCCCTGTCCAGTCCTCATTAGGGCTTTGTTTTAGGGCCTCTAGAATCAATACAGTGATGCCCAGATCAGGATAGCTCACTCCACTTTATTGATGCATTAAAGTCTCAAAGTAACAGATGACCTTCAGGTCAATGGGAAGATGTGTGCTGGGTGTGACGAGGCAGTGGTGTGTAACCAGTGACTTGCATGGGACAAGTGGCATAAAAGACATCAGCAAAGACATGCAGAAAGGACAAGGGTAAGCAGCATGGGATCAAGAATGTGCTGCCCAGGGGTAGCTAGGTGGCACAGTGAATAGAGTACTGGCCCTGGACGCAGGAGGATCTGAGTTCAAATCTGGCCTCAGACACTTGACACACTTACTAGTCATGTGACTTTGGGCAAGTCACTTAACCCCAATTGCCCTGCCTTCCCCCCTCCAAAAAAACAACAACCAAACACAGAAGACACAGTGTTCCTGGAGGACTAGCATCTCTGGTGTGAGGGATTGCTGAATCCTTTTTAAGGCTGCTCATCCACTTTTGGTGTCCATCTTCACCCAACTGTCACCTCTGGCTCCAAGAAGCTGTATCGTGTGCATTGGCCACACCCTAATCAGCCATCTTGGCAGATGGGCTAAACCAGGTTGAGGGAAAGCAACAGGCCTTGAACCCATCTGGGAGTTAGGGGGATGTCTACCTCAAGCATGTGAAGACTGACCCCTATGGAATGGGTGGATGAGAACAATTTGTTCCAACGGCCATGAAGGTGGCTGCAGCAGGTGCTGAGGAGGGCTTAGAGCTTGGTCAGACATTGTAATAAGAATGTAAATTTTAAAGATCTTCCCTGCCCCTAGGC
This sequence comes from Petaurus breviceps papuanus, assembly GCF_028583685.1. Classification (NCBI taxonomy): domain Eukaryota; kingdom Metazoa; phylum Chordata; class Mammalia; order Diprotodontia; family Petauridae; genus Petaurus; species Petaurus breviceps. The sequence continues at coordinate 43,076,326 of NW_027185798.1, forward strand.
TAATGTGCACCTGAAGCCTGGGGTGGGAGGCTTGTTTTTCAGTAGATACTTCTTGATTGGCCAGTGAGTCAATAAGGTTGTTACATTTTCTGAGCCAGGAGAAGGCTATATAAGCCCTGATGTGTAGCTTTGTTTTGGGACTCACTTTGAGAAATGTTCTGTGATTTGATCTGAATTCTGGGAAGCCGTTGTTGAGAGTCCCCTGGCTTTGAAAAACCCAGAATGTGGAAACCCAGATGTTTACTGGGTATGGATGTAATGGTTGGACAGTTTGGAAATCTGTCTACTTGATGTTTCTGTCTTGATAATTCTGTCTGTATGTTCTGAAGTTCGGGGTGCTGATCTTTTTCCCCTGAACTAGGTAAATGATATACATCTGACTGATTAAAGTAAGCTTGTTAACCCATTTTGAGTTGCTTTCCTTTAACAAAGCAGATCCAAGAACCTGTGGTAGCTGCAAACCCTGAGGACGCTTGGGGTGCTTGCTGCTACAGACATCAAAGACATCAAGGTCATCCTCTGCATCCTGGGCCATTGCCAGTCTTCTTGACTTTTGTCTTGCCACTGGACAGTGACTCTGGAAGAGAGAGTGAAGTTGACAATTTTAGGCAACTCTGCCTCACTTAAATCCATTTTGTGCACAAGTCAAGACATCAGCCCATGATGTCACTGTTGAAGCACAAACAACAATTAGGTGCTTACTCCGTGCCAGACACTGTGCTAACCACAGAAAAGAAAGGCAAAAGTCTCACTGTCTAACAGGGGCAAGAACATGGGAACAACAAGGCACAAAAGATATTTACAGGATAAACTGGAAAATGCAAGTAAATCAGAAGGCATTAGCATCACTGGGAAAGGCTTCCTGTAGAAGGTAGGGTTTGAGCTGGGACTTGAAGGGAGCCAGGGAAAGCAGAAGGCAGAGATGAGGAGGGAGAACATTCCAGGCATGGGGGAGAGCCAGAGAAAATGCCCAGAGCTGAGACATGAAGTGTCTTGTGCAAGAAACAGCGAGGAAACCAGGTGTTGCTGAGTCAAAGAACACATCTGGGAATAAGAGGGTAAAAAGACTGGAAAGGTAGGAAGGGGCCAGGAAGGCCTTTAAGAGCAAAACTGAGGGTTTTGTATTTGATCCTGGAGGTAATAGGGAGCCACTGGAGTATATTGGATGAATACTTTTTGTGTATGCAGGCAGGAACAAAACTTACCCAGGAGGAGGAGGTATGGTGGGCTTCAAGCTACATCTGTGAAGTGAGTGCTTGTGGCCATGAGATCATAAGGAAGTGCTAAAAGCTCATTAATTAAGTAACTTAATAACAATAACAAGGGACAAATAATTGACATTTTGAAGTTTAAGAACTCCATGTTTATTATCTCATTTGATTCTATGAGATAGATATTGCTGGTATTATTGTACCCATTTTACAGATAAGGAAACGGAGGCACAGAGAAGTGAAGTGATTTTCCCATAGGAACAGATCTAGTAAGTGTCAGAGGTAAGATTTAAACACATGTCTTATTGACTCTAGGCCTAGCACTCTATCCATTTACTGGTATTAGAATCTAAAAGTTCTTTTAGGGAAGGCAAAGCCCTCAGAAATTAACCCTTATCTATCAAGTGTACCAGTTGTGCTAAACACCTTATAAATATCTCATTTGATTCTCATGATAATATTATGAGATGGGTGCTATTATTATCCCCAGTTTATAGTGGAGGGAACTGAGGCAGACAGAGGTTAATTGAGTTGCCCAGAGTCACACAGCTAGTAAGAGCCTGAGGCAGGATTTATCTGTCAAATGAGGATTACTGATGCCCAGACTGGCTACCCTGTGGGCTTGCTTTGGAAACTTTAAGTCCTAGGGGTGGGTAGGTGGAGCAATGACTAGAGCACCAGCCCTGGAGTCAGGAGGACATGAGTTTAAATCCAGCCTCAGACCCTTAACCCTTACTAGCTGTGTGGCTTTGGGCAAGTCACTTAACCCCAACTGCCCTTCCTTCCCCCTCCAAACAGCACAAAATAAAAAAAGGACTTTAAGTCCTAACTGCACCAAAATTTTTAGTATACCATGTATGAAGTCAGATCAGCATTGGTTAAAAAAAAATGAACAAGAATAGGACCAAGGGCAGAATCCTGCTGGAGAGAGACTGCCTTTCAGGTTGGCATTGATCTTTGGGCTCTTGCTCAGTCTCCATCTTTCCATCTTGTTTACAGGACAGGGTGATGTAGCATTGGCCTTAACTAGACTTTGCTGGAAGCCACATATGCTGTGGCTGACATCTCTCTGAGCTTCCTGATCAGCATGGTGTTATTGTTGTTGTTCAGTCATTTCAGTCCTATCCCATTCTTCATGACCCCATGGAGTTTTCTAGCCTGATTTGCCATTTGCTTCTACAACTCATTTGACAGATGAGGAAACTGAGGCAAACAGGATTAAATGACTTGCCCAGGGTCCATAGCTAGTGTGTGTCTGAGGCCAGATTTGAATTCAGGTCTCCCTGACTCCAGGGTTGGTGCTCTATCCACCGCACCACCTAGCTGTGGGATAGCATGGTTTAGGGGAAAGCATGCTAAATTTGGGAGTCCTAAGACCTGAGTTTGAATGCTGGCTCTCCTATTTACTACCTGTGTGACTGTGGATCACTCACTTCACCTCCCTCCTGGGCCTCAGTTTCCTCATCTGAAAAATGAGAGAGTTGGATTTCATGACTTCTAAGGTCCTTCTGGATCCAGATCTGTGAGCCTATCTCAGCAACCCATCAAAAGATCAACTATCCATACCTTTGCCTCTCTCTGATATAACTCAGGAAGAGTGATGGGGTAGAAACTACCAGCAGCAATGGGAAGCATGAGTAACAAAAAACACCCTTTTCTAATGTTTCCCTTTTCTGTAATGCTAGCTCCCATCCATCAGTTAGTAAATGATTTCTTGTAATTTGTGTCAAGTTATGCTTAGGTTAAGGCAGCTAGGTGGTACAGGGCCTAGAATCAGGAAGACTCATCCTTGTCAGTTCAGATCTGGCCTCATACACTTACTAGCTGTGTGACCTTGAACAAGTCACTTCACCCTGCTTGCCTCAATTTCCTCATCTGTAAAATGAGTTGGAAAAGGAAATGGCCAACTACCCTAGTATCTCTGCCAAGAAAATCCGAACAGAAAATCCCAAATGAGGTCAGGAAGAATCAGACACAACTGAAAAACAAATGCTTAAGGTGTCTTGTGTGTGTGTGTGTGTGTGTGTGTGTGTGTGTGATGTCTTCACCCAAGACTATTTTGTATTCACATCACTAAGGGACTAGGAACTGAACAGAGGGTAAAGAAAAATTCCTACCTCTTGACCTGGATAAGCAGGTGAGTCACATTTCCTGGAAGGCTATAGCCTTATCAATAATAAAAGGCAATTTATCCAGCTGGGCTCTAAGAGACAGCCTGTCTCTACTTTTCTTCATCTGCTCCCAATAGGGCAGGAAGCTGCTTTTAAGGAGATGCAATTTGACAGTAAGAAAAACAAAAACAACATTAAGGAGAGAATAATGGCTAGGCTGCTGTCAAAACCTTCACACTGGATAACAATACAGAGAGAGAAATCAAAGCTGTCAGGCAGAGATAGGAGTAGAGAACATCCCAGGTACTCTCCATGCAAGAGAAAACCAAGGCAATTGTGGATCAAATATTCAGGAATGACTTTGTTATTACCTCTGAAAATTGAGTTAGAAAAGCTTCATTAAGGCCAGGGAAAAGAGGCATGCTTTCATTTGGGAAGCCCAAACAAAATGAGAAAATGAAAAGATTATTCCCCCAAGTGAAACCCTAGTCGGAGACCTAAAGGGAGCTACAGCTAAGCTCTTAGGGTCAAAGGGCAGAGGTCAGGAATGAAAGACTCCATTATAGACAGAAAACCTCCATCTCCAACCTACTTGTCCTAAATCACTGGGGTTTCAGCATCTTAAATAGAGGCTCCCAGTATTTTTATTCCCACTTAGGCCACCCACTCTGTTCCCCATGATATAGGGGTCAGGGGAGGAGGCAGGGGAAAAACAATTCAATTTGAAAATGCATTCAGTAGGTGTAGGCAAGCAATCCTATTGATAAGTTCTCTCTCCAAGTGTTAGCTCAGGTGTGTGTGTGTCCAAATGAACTGAAGTCAAAGTATAGGCAGCTTATATAACTTTTCTGCTTTTTCATAGCAGTAATGTGTTCAGCTTCTTCATTCTTATTTTTTCTTGACTTTTTCCATTTTCTTATCCTTGTTTCTTTCTTTGCTCCTTGCCTGATTTTGAGATATTAAAATATCTCTAATTCAATTAATCAATTCTCTTCAGTTCACAAATGTAAGCCTTTCCCAGAAGCCTCAGGAATTCAATGATAAATAATTTGTAGGCCCATTTAGTAAGTGCCTACAATTCACTACAATTCAGGGGTTTTAACCTTTGTTTTCTGTCATAGACCTTTGGCAGTCTGGTAAAACCTATGGACCCTTTCTCAATAATTTTTTTAAAGCACAGAAGACAATGCATAGTATTACAGAAAAAAACCAAAAGTTAATGAAAATAAAGATATAATTTCTTCCCCATCCAAGTTCATTGAGCCCCTGGAATCTACCCAGATTTTTGGACCCCAAGTTAAGAACTCCTGCACTAGGCTAGATGCTAGGGATACACTAACGGAAATAGACCCTCCCTTCAAAATAACACCAATAGATAAAAACAAAATATTACAAAGAAACACAATATATACATTGTATATATAATTATATGCAATATATACATTGTATATATAATTATATACAATATACACATTGTATATATAATTATATACAACATACACATTGTATATATAATTATATATAATATACACATTGTATATATACAATATACACATTGTATATGTGCTTAAACTGAGCCTCCAAATTATCTAGAGATTTCAAGAGATAGAAGTGGGGAGGGAGTACATTCTATGCTTGATGGTCTTTGTAAGGGCAGGAGATGGTCTGTGGGAGAACAGCAAGAAGGAACGATTAGCTGGAACGTGAAGCTGTGAAGAATAATAATATGGAATCGTTTTGGAAAGATAAGGTGGAGCCATATTGCAAAGGGCTTTAAATGCCCAAGGAGTTTGAATTCTAACAGGCATGAACAGAGCTCACTCTGGGAGAGCCTTCCCTTGCCCTTGGGCCATACCCTAAGATTCAATCTTGGGATTCCTGGAGGCAATAGAGAGTCACTGCAACATTTTGATTAGGGAAATGGCACAATCAGAGCTATAATTTGGGAATATCACTTTGGAAGCTATATGGCAAGTAGGCTGAAAAGGCAAGAAATGAAACAAGGAATTCAATTATTGTAGGAATTCAATTATTGTAGCCTAGGCAAGAGGTAATGAGGGCCTGAACCAGAGTAATGTCTATAAACTAAGGTAGTAGAGAGGAGGAGACAGCTGGGAGAGAGGTTTTAGAAGTAGAATAAACAGGATATGGCATCTGATGGGCTATGGGGATGGGGGAGAATGAGGAGTTGAGGATGACTATGTGGTTATGAAACAGAGTGCCTGGAAGGGTATTACTTGACAGTAATAGAGAAGCAAGGAAGAAGGATGGGCTTCAGAGCAGAAGGACTCTTCCACAGTTTCCTTAGCCATTAATTCATTTGACTAGATGGCATATTATAGGCCCCCTGGCTTGTTTCTGTTCCACAGAAACAAATGAGCTATTTGTACCAAAGATTATTAGAGAGAAGTCAATGTAAGTCTTTTGGAGACCCGAAATCAGCATGGTAGAAGAGGGATCATCTGTGAATTTCTCCCTGCCAAAGCCTGTAAACAGACAGAACTTGCATATTTTGACTGAGTCTGGTCTCTTTTTATCTTTTTTCAATGGCAGATAGTGTTCTTACACCATGACTGCAGGCTTTTATGCCTTAGTCCTCTACAGCTTGCTTAGATTTCTTCTCCATAGTTCTGGTAGGAAGTTGGGTTCCAAAAGAAAGTTGATGCCCAAAGTTGAGATCAGAATTGAGAATTTTCTATAGATGCTCTCTGACCCCTGTTATTTAATCAGTCAATCCCATCAATAAACATTTATTAAATGACCATGAGGCACCAGGTATTATGCTAGGCACTAGTGTTACAAAGACAAAAAGAAAATAGTCCCTACTCTCAAGGAGCTTATATTCTACTGAGTGAAACATATATAATATAAACAAATACAAAAGATATGCAAAGAAAATGCAAGGCACTAGCAGCTGGGGAAGGCTTTATATAGGAGGTGGGGCTTAAGCTGGGATCTGAAGGAAGAAGGATGACACCCTTGGTAGAAGTAGGGAAATTAAGGTGAAAGGTTAGTTTGAGGGTAAATATAATGAGTCAGGAGTCTCTGAAACAGGTTGCTTAAGTGAGATGGACAGGTTGTCCTGATGGGGACTCATAGGGCTTCATGCCCTCTTTTCCCACCTTGAAAAAACAAAAGAACAACCTAGGACTGGCACCAGATGGGCAAATCTTTGTCATGTATCATAGATATCCTTGGGATACAAAAAAATGGCACCCATGCCTTTGGTACCCTTGGCCCAGAACAGATAATTAAGAAGGAAGTCCAAAGTCCAAAGCAATGTGAGCTTCCACTCTCCTCCTCTTGCCAGTGATCCTTCTGAAGTGTCTGCCCTTTAAATTCCATCTCTTTTAGCCTGGGAGAACAAGATCACAGATCAGAGGAATAAGATCATAGGAGTTAAAGATGGAATAGACTTTAATGTTCATCTTATCCAACTTCCTCTTTTTATACATAAGGAAATAGACACTGTGAGACTGCAGTGTCTTCTCAAGGTCACCCAGGCAGTAAATGGCAGAGCCAAGATTTGGGTCTGTGTTAATAAGTGCCATGAAGCAGAACTTAATATCTTTGTCCAGAAGGATGAGGGGAAATATTCCAGGTGAGAATCAGCAGGACATAGTAGTCTAAAGAGGAAGAGTCTTATTTCTCTAAGGATTTCAAATAATAAATATCAGGTTTTTGTGCTCAAGAAAGGGTTGTCAATATGTATAAACTCTATCTTGTATGAACAATATCATGAATAAACTATTGCTTACCATCTCAGGGAGTAGGGAGGGAATGGAGGGATAGAATTTGGAACTTAAAACTTTTTCAAAATATTTTTAAAACTATTTTATTTTTTTATTTTTAAAATGTATTTTCTGTGGGGTTTTTTTTTGTCTTTATTAATTTGTTCATTTACTTTTAGTTTACAGGATTGAGTTCCCCATTTCTTTGAGTTTCAAATTTTCTTCCCCTCCTCCCATGACGGCATACATTCAGGTATAGGATCTGCAGATATTTTCACATTAGCCATTGGTCAGGTTATAAAGAAGGATTGTATCAGATGGAATGAACAATGGGAAAAAGGAAACAAAACCAAACAAGAAAAAGAAAGAGAACAGGTAATTTGATTCAGTCTGCATTCAAACTCTGTTCTTTCTAGTTCTTTCTCTGAATGTAGACATCTCTCTCCATCATGAGTCTTTTGGAGTTTACGTCTAGCCCTGCATTTCTGAGAAGAATTCAGTCTGTCAAAGTTGGTCATCACACATACGTTGTATCTGTAATTGTGTACAAATTTTTCCTGGTTCTGCTCTTCTCATTCAGCATCAGTTCTTATAAGCCTCTCCAGGTAAATATGAAGTCCATCTGCTCTTCATTTCTTATGATGCAATAGTATTCCATTACATTCATATACCATAACTTGTTTAGCCATTCCCCAATCGATGGGCATTCCCTTAATTTCTAATTCTTTGCCACCACAAAAAAGATCTGCTATGAATATTTTTGTACATATGGGTCTTCTTTCTGTTTCTATGATTTCTTTGGGATACAACCCTAGAAGTGGTATTGCTGGGTCAAAGGATATGAAGTTACTTATAGACCTTTGGGTATAGTTCCAGATTGCTCTCCAAAATGGTTGGATCACTTCACAACTCTACCAGCAATGTATTACTGTTCCAATTTTTCCACATCCTCTCCAGCATTTATCATTTTCCTGTTTTGTCATCTAAGCCAATCTCATTGGTGAGATGTGGTATTAAAAACTATTTTAACATGTGTAGTACCAATGCAATATTTACAGCACCCACAATCACAATAAAGACTGTGACTATAAATGTTGCATGACAGTCGATTGCAAAATATAACAGATTCCCCAGGTAGAGGACAGACTAAAACATTTATTTAGACACCAGAAAACCCAATCCCAAAACCAGTAAGCTGATTCCATCATAGTACCAAAGATATTAAGAAGTCATAAGAACATTGAGAGCCACAGCATCCTTTAGCCTTCCCACAAATCAATATTCGGTCAATATCTACTCATGAACCTCTCTATCTCCTTGCCTCAACCTCCTCTCTCTCCCACCATTTTTATGGCTCTGCCTTCTAGCTTCCTGTGGGTTCTGCTTCCCTTCAGCAAACTCCTCCCACCACAGGCTCCATGCTTGACTACATTCAGCCTATTAGGGGGCAGAGTTTACTTTCAAAGCAGGGGAGGTCTTCAAATTCCCCCCTAGGTTTATCAAGGGGCAGGGAAGATCTTCAAATTCCCATTCCCATTACAACATGTAATTGGTGGAAAAAAGTAAATTATAAAAAAGAAAGGGTTGTCAAGGTAGGCATTCCTTACACACACACACACACACACACACGCACACACATGCACACATGCACACACGCACATGTTCAAAGACTTCTCTGATCCTAGGTTAGTAACTGATGCTCACATGACTGCCCCTTTCCTACCAAATATATCTTCCTTACCTGAGCAACACTCAGGTCAATGTTGTTGTTTGTCCTTTGTTCTGGAAGAGGATAATGATATCAGGAAGGTGATGCCATGACTTGGAAGTAAATTGGACTTCAGTGAGGGAGGGCTGTGCGAAGTTATGAGCCTCACTCTCTCCTCTGAAGCCACTCAGTTCAGTGAGCAAGCTGTTCAAGGAAGGATTGGGATCAGAGCAAAGTACCATTTCAGTTCCAGAGCATATGGGACATTATGTGGGAGAGAAAGAACCCAGCTTTCTGGTGGTTATTTTCCCACCTTCCCACAAACATAGAAAGCCAGGAGAAAACTTCCTCTTGTGTTTGCTCAGGGAGGACAAGATATGGTATGGCTTATTCAACAAACATTTATCAAATGCCTGCTATGGGCAAGGCTCCTATTGAAAGAAATGCAGACATGAGTAACTGTCCCTGCCCTCAGGGAGCTTACCAATAGCATATTCACAAAAAACTGTGATACAGCAGAGTGAAAAGAGTGATGGTTTTAGAATCTGAGGACCTAGAGTAATTCAAGTCCTGCCTTTATCCATGTGTGAAGTTGGCTTAACCTCTCTGGGCCTTTAGTTTTGCTCTTTATAGAATTAAGGAAGTGGGGGTACCTTAGTAGGTATGACCTGAGTTCAGTGTAGCCTGAGACATTGACTAGCTGTGTGACCCTGAACAAGTTACTTAACCTCTATTTGCCTCAGTTTCCTCATCTGTAAAATGGGGATAATACCTACATCCAGGGTTGTTGTAAGGGTCAAAGGAGACAATAATTATAAAGTACTTTGCATAGTGCCTAGTACAGAGTAAGTACTATATAACATTAGCTATTATTATTATTATATAAATGTTAAGGTTTAAAAGCATTTTATATGCATTTATCTCATTAGATAAGAGCTGTTAGGGGCAGCTAGATAGTGCAGTGAATAGAGCACCAGTCCTGGAGTCAGGAGGACCTGAGTTCAAATTCTGTCTCAGATACTTAACACTTACTAGCTGACCTTGGGCAAGTAACTTAACCCCAATTGCCCTGCCTTCCCCCTCCAAAAAAGACAAAAAAAAAAGAGTTAAATGAGTTGTTGATTAGAAGGTATGCTCAACAGAAACATGTACATTCCAGACCATAGTCACTTCTGGTCCCATAAATCCCAGAACACACGGCATAATATTAGCATAGGATAGAAGCTATCTTCCATGACACTTTGGGAAACTCCATTGTATTGCTGCTAGATTTAGTGTAATTGTCAGTCAGTAAATATTTTGTAAGTACCTACCTATGTGCCAGGCCCTGTGCTAAGCACTGATGATACAAATAAGAAAAAGAAAGTCTCTGCCTTCAAGGAGCTTACAATCTAATTAATGGATGAGAAGACAACATACAAAAGGAGGCTCAAAGGGAGGTTGAAAGTGATGGAGTCCAGTCTGAAAGGAATGCAGGCTCCTGGGAAAGGAAAAGATGGCGGGTCTGGGAACCCTCTTTAAATGGAGGCTTCCGATTAGAGGGGCCAAGGGTACTAAGGATGCTCTCAGACAGCTTTGGTTCTGCCTGATGTTATAAGGCTCTCAGAAGTGTTCCCTCAGTCTGGCACTGTTACCTTGATGCAGCCTAAGACCAAAGCGACATTATACAAGGAAGTAACTGAATGGGCAGATTTTAAAATGCAGTTTTTAGTACCATGGCAGCCAAAGTCATAGTCATGAACCATTAGCGTTACACAGTAACCAAACTCTGAGCAAAACTTTAACGAATATTCTTTTTTTTTAAGAAATTATCTATTTATTTATTCATTTTAGTTTTCTTTCTTTTTTTTTTTAAGCAATCGAGGTTAAGTAACCCACTCAAGGTTACACGGCCAGTTATTTCTGGGTGTGGTTCTGAGTGTCTGAGCCCGGGATTCGATCTCCAGGTCGTCCCAACACTGGAGCCGGTACTCCTACTCGCTGAGCCATCCGGCCACCCCTAAGCAATTGGGGTTAAGTAACTTGCTCAAGGTTACACGGCCAGGTGTTTTTGGGTGGGTGCTAAGTGTCTGAGCCCGGGATTCGATCTCCAGGTCTTCTCAACACTGGAGCCAGTGCTCTTACTTGCTGTGCTACCTGGCCGCCCCTCATTTTAGTTTTCAACATTCACTTCCATAAGATTTTGAGTTCTAAATTTTCTCTCTCTCCTTCCTCTTCCCCCTCCTGTAGCAGCAAGCACCCCAGCGTTCCCAGGGTGGCTGCCAGCACAGGTTCTTGGATCTGCTTTGATAAAGGGAAGCAACTCAAAATGGGTTAACAAGCTTACTTTAATCAGTCAGACATATATCGTTTACCTTGTTCAGGGGAAAAAGGTTAGCACCCCGAACTTCAAAGTATATAGGCAGAATTATCAAGACAGAAACAGATCAAGTAGACAGCTTTCCAAACTGTCCAGCCATTACATCCATACCAAATCAACATCTGGGTTTTTTCAAAGCCGGGGGGCTCTGGACAACGGCTTCCCAGAATCCATATCAAACCACAGAACACTTCTCAAAGTGAGCCCCAAAACAAAGCCTCACATCAGGGCTTATATAGCCTTCTCCTGGCTCAGAGAATGTAACAACCTTATTGACTCACTAGCCAATCAAAAAGTATCTACTGAAAAACAAGCCTCCCACCCCAGGCTCCAGGTGCACTTTAGCCTAGGGGCAGGGAAGATCTTTAAAATGTACATTCCCATTACACCTCCCCAAGAAGATGTGCAATCTGATATAGACTCTACAAATACATTCATATTAAATATATTCCCACATTAGTCATGTGGTAAAGAATTAGAACCAATGGAAGAAGCCACAAGAAAGAAGAAACAAACAAAAAGAGAGGACAAGTAGTATGTTTCTATCTGCATTCTAAAGAATATTCTAATAGACAAGAATTACAGTTTTCCAAAGGGTCTCTCAAATGAGGGCATGCTCTTATTGCCAGGTTGCAGAAAAGCCAATTAAAATAAAAAGCACCCACTAGATAGGGTAAGTCACCACTTGTCATGGGATGTAGAGTTTTCATTATTCAGTTATATCCAATTATTCATGATTTTCTTGGCAAAGACACTGGAGTGGTTTGCATTTCCTTCTCCAGCTCATTTGACAGATGAGGAAACTGAGGTAAATGGTTAAGTGACTGCCCAGGGTCATACAATTAGTAAGTGTCTGAGGTCAAATTTGAACTCAGGTTGATAATGGAGTCTTCCTGACTCCAGCCCCAGTGCTCTATCCACTTTGCCCGCCACCTAGCCATGATGTAGGCCTTAGCCTGGACCAAATGTAGAATATTAAAGACAGTAAAGAAGCAATTTCAGGAAATACAGTAATTCTAAGAATTAAGAAGGTAGGTAATAATGAACTGGGTGAACTGAATCAGCAAGCAGACAGTCTGTTGAACAAATCCTATGCATGTCCACAACAGCCAGGCCTCTTCCAGGGTTTCTTAAATTTTTTCTACTTGTGACCCCTTTTCCCATCTTGCAGTTTGTTGGCATGGCCTGAGGACATGCACAGTACAAAGTGGGAACACTTTGTATTTGGAACCAAGGCTGCAGTGAAATTTCGATGCAACATGGGCAAACACTGCCGAAACACCTTGGATTCATTACACATTTGATTTTGAATTAATTTTTGGTTGTTACTTGTTCAGAAACCCTTTACTGTTACCCCATATGGGATAGTGACACAACAGTTTTAGAAGCAGTGTAAACTGGAAGTTCTCAAAGTGTGGTCTGAAGATCCCAGGGGGTCCTGGAGATTCAGAGGATCCATGAGGTCAAAACGATTTTCCTAAATACTAAGATGTTTTAAAATTTCTGATATGGCAAATATTGATAGTTATAACCCACATAAACAAAAGCTCTTTGAGGAAGAGCTTTTTAATTTTTAAATATATGTAAATATATTAATATATTATACTATATAGATTATATATTATTTAATAAAATATATTATAATATATTATTTTTAAAAATAATTTTTAAGAGTGTAAGGGGGTCCTGAGACCCAGAAGTCTGAGACCTACTGCTTTAATCTGATGAATGCCCTCACTAGAGTTACTGATGGTCCCTTCTGCCTCCCTTCCCCTCAGAAATCTGCCTTGATTCTCTGCTTATAACAAGTTTTGGAAAGGAGTCCTTCTAATTTCTGAAACTTCAAAACTCCGAGCCAAATTCAAGTCTTCTTTTCTATCATTTCCCCATCTCCAACATCACCAGCGATTAACTTCTACTGTGTAGCTATTAAGAGGCAGCATGGTGTGGTGTATAGCATAGAGTGTTTGATCTGGTGTCAGGACAACCTGAGTTCCAATCCTGCCTGACACATAAACGGCTTTACTACAGATAAGTGGCTTGGCATCTCTGAACCTCAGTTGTCACCCATAAAATGAGGGTACTAATATCTGTGTTACCTGTGCCTGATGGGGTTGTTGTGAGGCTTGGAGAATATGTGGGAAACTCTCTATAAACATGAAAGTGCTATGTAAATGTCAGTTATTATTGTCAATTCTCTTTGCATTCAGCTCCACTCCCATTTATACCCTCCTATTTCAGGCCCTCATCAATTTTCCTCTTGACAATTCTAATAGCCTCCTAACTATCTCTCTGCTTCCTGTCTCTTCCCCCCTCTAATCCATCCTTCACACAGTTGCCAAAGTAATTTCCCTAATGTAACATGTCACTTCCCTGCTCCAAACCCTTTAGAGTGGGGATTCTTAACCTGGAATCTTTAGACACCTTCCCCAAGTCTATGGATACATCAAGGATCTGTCAGTGAGGGGGAAAAAAAGAAAAAAGAACATCTTTATTTCAATGTAGTTAGATTCCTTCAAAATCCTATGTATTTTATTTTATGCATTTGAGGGCAATCTTTACAAAGGGGTCTTTAGTTTTCACCAGATTGCCAAAGGGATTCATGACCCAAAAAAAGATTCTTAATTAGAGAATTCTTGCTTGCAGGAAAGAATGTAAATTTCTTAGAATGTCATTCAAGGCCCTCCATGATCTGGCTCCACCCTACCCTCCCAGTCTTATTTTATTGTACTTCCCTAAATATACTTTGGGTAAATAGTTGGTGCAGGAAGACTCATCTCCCTGATTTCAAATCTGACCTCAGACATTTATGCCTTAGTTTCCTCATCTGTAAAATGGGCTAGAGAAGGAAATGGCAACATTCTAGTATCTTTGCCAAAACAAACAAATAAAAAAATCAAATGGGGTAAGAGAAATGAATAGTTCTTTCAAATTTAATAACTAATTATTGAATCCAGACCAAGGTTTTCCCCCTTGTATACTTCCTCATCCATAAACCAACCAGTGTGGGAAGTCTTTCTTACACATTTAACCAGGACAAGATCTAATCATCTAGCAAAAGAAAGTCTAAATTTGGGCTAATGGGTATATCCTTGCTTGTTGTGTTTTCTCAGACAGATCTAGGAAAATGTTGATCTCCCTTTCTTTCAAGACAGGTGATATGGAAATTGATGTCTCTTTGACCAAGAATTGGGTGACCTAAGTCACAGACTCCATTTTAATATAGCCCACTCCTCACTGTGTTACCTGATCAGACTTGGGAACACTTACTCTTCAAAGGGCATATAAACTGTGAGCCCACTGCCTTTGGGGGTCTTTGGCCTAAGAGAGATGGCCAAATGACCATCCTTTTATTAATAACATGCTGGCCTATTAATAAAATGATAAAATACCCAGAAACTATGTCCCTCAAACCTTTTTAATCATGACAGGGGTCACAAACAGTTGGACACAACTGAACAACAGCATTGTCCCCAAAACAGCACCATTTGGCGATCTATTTGTTTGGGGGATTTTGTCTGGAATTTACATATTGTAGGACCAAAAGGCCCTGATAGCAAAGTCTAGATGACGTCCCCTGATTAGCACACATTACCAGGATGTGATATATATATATATATATATATATATATATATATATATATATATATGTATGTATATATATCTATATACATTTTTTTTTACTAACGTGATATAATTTGTAAATTATTCTCCTTTGACTATTGGGACATTTTGTTTTTGACTTCCAGCTTCCCCTTTGCAATGCTACTTCTTGCTATTGCCCCTTTATGCTGACTACTTACAAACTTACTAAACTGACTAGAAGGAGAAGATGATGGTCAAGGTGACCAGAACAATATGCAATTTTAACACAAAAAGGAAAGCTTCATAGAAGGAGGTGTCACTTGAGCTAAACTTTGTACTAAAGGGCACCTGAGGTCCTTTCTAGCCAGAGGTGTAATGGAGAATTGAGAAAATATTAACATTGAAGAGTAAACTTAATATCACATATACATTGCCCCCCCAGAGAGCTGGTTGTTAAACATTTACAAGCATTCCCCTTGTTCCCCTCTACTAATATATGCCAAAGTGAGTAAGCAGTCTAGAGTCTCATAGGCTCATAGGGCTAGCTTTAGAAGGAACCTTAAAAGCCATTTAATCTAATCCCCTCATTTTACAGATGAGGAAACTGAGGCCCTGATAGTCTTAGAAAGTTTTTGCTCTGATCAGTTCTGTGCTTTAATAATATTAGCAAGGAAGGGATATAGGAAATGAGCTGAATTGGAAGGCATGGAGGGGGTAAGATCAATTATTGTTCCACTTAATATTTCTACTGTTCTTTCTAGTTCCAAAGCATTTAATTTTATAATTTTTATTAATTTTTCCTGCCAACAGTCATGTAGAGTCCAGAGATGATCATTTCCCCCATGGTGCAAAGCAGTTAAATGGTCTGCTTAGTCCCACACTGAGTCATTGGCAGAACTTCACATTAGTATGGAGCCAGGATTTCTGGGTCATTGCTAAGCTCACTTTCCCTTAGTTGCTGCTCACACACCCACAGCCTACTCAAAAGGCTTAAGCTCTCTGTCAGATGCTCTGGGTATAGACAACCAAATTTGTCTTAATCTTATGCTCCAATCAATCCCATTCCAATCTAGTCAACAAACAACAAACACAACAATCCAGTGCCTGGTACAATGTAGTTTAATAAACGCTTGTTGATTGATTGATTAAAAATAGATTAACAATAAGGCATGGCCCGAGATGCTAGAAATACAAGCACAAAAACCTGAGGAGCTCACTGTCTGGTGGGGAGAGATATAATAATAAGAGATATAATATAAATAGAGATATAATATATAATATAAATAGAGATATAATAAATTAGTCCCTTCCCCCCTTTCTTTCTTCCTCTTATTATAGGGAGTAATTGACTGTAAAAGGAGAGATCAGACAACCTGCTCTAGGAATATTTGAGGAGGGAGGGGGTATTGACATCTTTGGGGTGGGATAGGGGGAGGAATCAGGAAATACTTCATGAAATAAAACAATAAACGAGCCAAGCCTTAAAGGAAGATAGAGTGTCTGAGAGGTAGAGATGAGGAGTTAGTGCTTTCCAGGTAAGAGGGATGGAGAGTCTTGGTTAAGTAAGAACAGAACTCTCCTTTAAAGGAGGGAGGGTGCATGGGGAACATAAGAATGACTTTGGGACTGTGAGGAGAGAGTAGGACTTTGAAAAAGCTACTGCAAGCAGTGTGATTGAAAACCTATCAAGCAAGTCTTCTCTAAGAAAATTCCTGAGTTAGAGAGTCAGACATGACTGAACAACAAAACAGAATCATAGGATAAGACATGGGGAATTTTTAGTGTTTGACTGGCTGAAGGATCAGCCACACCCCTGGTGGCCTTGAAAAAGCAAGAGTCAGCTCTGAGATGAGTTAGTTCTCTACCTTCTCCTTTCTGACGGAGAGAGAAGACACTGGGGGCCCAGAAGCCATGTCTTGGCACATGACCTCCCTACCTGTGTGCTTCTCTGCTTGTGGAGTCTATGGGCATCTATTCTTCTCAGTGATGCTTATGGATTCTTTAAGGATTTGTGGGGAAATGTGCCTCAGGTTTATGGGGGAGGTATTTTGTTGCTATTTTTCTTACTTTGCCTTTTCAGGAAATGCCTTTGCTTTGAGCTAGCTGTGTCCAGTGACACATCAGTGGGGGCTCATGAGCGATAATTTAAGGATTGTGATTCCACAGAGTACCTTGAAAGTAGGGTAGCTATCTTCCCCAGAGCCCAGACATATAAGTGCAATGATGGGGGAACATAACCCAGAGGGGGATTCACATAAAGATTTTGCTTCTAATTTAAAATTCTTTAATATCTTGCCCAGGAAAAAGAAATGATGTAAAAAATCGGCCAATGAGACTAAGTGGAAAATTCCGACACTAATGACACGAGGGATCCCTTTTGAATCAGTCTACTCACTAGCAACAGATTCCAGCCTTGGCCTGAAATCTCAGTGAATAAACAGTAGTTCTATTCTTAGGCTCTGCTTGCCTTGAATTCTACCAGCAGGCATATGGACTGATGATCAGGGTGAATACATCTGGAAGGATGGCTGGAGAAGCCCTTGCCCTCAGCCAAAGATAGGGCTATGATGAGGAAAGAGGAGCTGGGGCCTGCTCGGACCCAATCAGCTCCATCCATTTTCCAACAGTAACCTTTGCACATGTCTGTCTTGTGATGCCTGGCAGCTGGGCTGCAGGCACTCAGGCAGATGAGACCCAGATAAGCATTGATGATAAATGACAGGATGCAGGGTGCTCACTTTCCTGAGGGCAGCAGGAGCACCCGGGAGCTGTAGGCTGAGGGTGCTAAACTTTACTTCCTGCCCTTCTCCTTGGCTAAAGACAAATACAGTCCAAGCATCTCAGGAGAATGAATGCCCTTGAGGCTTTCGGGGCTGGATTTCCAATCCTAGAAGCAAGCCTGAGGCAGAAAAGAAATATTACATTTTGTCTTTTTAATCAAGCTGCAGCTGAGTGGGTCTTATGTTATACCCTTGTCTTCCATTTTTTTCTCTATTTGGGGGGGACCCAGGACATTCTGGAGATAGAATCATGTTCAGTCTGTGCTCAGCCTTAGGACTCTGCTTCTCCAACTGTTAGCACTTAGACTAATTTTTTTTTTTCTTTTTTGGGGGGGGGAGTACAATTGGGGTTAAGTGACTTGCCCAAGGTCACATGGCTAGTTTTTATGTTAAGTGTCTAAGGCCGGATTTGAACTCAGGTCCTCCTGATTCCAGAGCTAGTGCTCTATTCACTGTACCACCTAGCCACCCCACTTAGATTAATTTATGATGATGATAGAAAGTTAGCAAGTTATAGTGGAAGTGGTGTATACTGTCAATAAACTCCACTGGTTCCCTATTACTGCTACCAAATATAAACTTCTCTTTGACTTTTAAAGCTCTTTTTACACCTGGCTCCAACCTATCTTTCCAAGCTACATTTTGCTCCTGCCAAAGTGGCTTATTTGCCTTCTGATGATACTTCATCTGCTATGTCTGAACTTGGCCCAGTCTCCCCTATCCCATCATGCCTAGAATGGAACCTCTCTTCACCACTACCAATTATGATCTCGTTACCCTCAAAGGTCAGCTCAATTGCTACTTTCTCTAGGAGGCCTTTCCTAATTCCAACCTTCACCCACTCCCACCAGCTACTAGGACCACCCTGTCATCCCCAATCATCTTGCATTTATTTTTTCTATATTTTTTCATATATTATATGTAATCCTAGGGGTCAGGCTAGGTTAGGCACATTGTCTGTTGGGGAAGATTGAAAAGGACTGATTCTACCCTTGGAAATGAAGGCATAAAATATATGAATGGCTTATGATTATGTCCCCCAAATAAAGAGAGAAAACTCTTGAACAGTGGACTGAGGTTTGGGTCCAAGTTCTGTATGAAGAAAAGCTTCTCTCTCATGTGGCTCTCCATGCTGTCTCACATCCTAATGCTGTGGACCAATGGATACAAGGGAACACATAAGTTAGAGTCAGTTACAAGTGCTTATAAAAAATGAGATTAGGGGCATCTAGGTGGTATAGTGAACAGAGCACCGGCCCTGGAGTCAGCAGGACCTGAGTTCAAATCTGGCCTCAGACACTTAACACTTACTAGCTGTGTGACCTTGGGCAAGTCACTTAACCCCAATTGCCCCTCCAAAAATAAAAGCAAAAAACAATGAGATTAGGGGCAGCTAGGTGGTGTAGTGAATAGAGCACCAGCTCTGGAGTCAAGAGGACCTGAATTCAAATCCGTCCTCAGACACTTGACACTTATTTACTAGCTGTGTGACCTTTGGCAAGTCACTTAACCCCAATTACCTTGCCTTCCCTCCTCCAAAAAAGAAAAAAAAATGAGATTAAATCAGTTAGATGCTGTGTTTAACAATAAAAGAACAGAGATGGGACCAGGTGCCCCTCACACCCAGCTGAAGGTCCCTCATTTATTCCACAGTGGTATCCAAGGTTCAGGCATTACAGCCATTTATTTGGTCCTATCTCTTGATTACCGACAACCTGCCTCCAGTACTTATTAGCTGGGGAACATTGGAAAGAGTACTGGGTTTGGGGACTTCTGATACTAAGTTGTGAGACCTTGGACAAGTCACTTCTGTGCCTCTGAACCTCAGGGTCTTCATCTGGTAAATGGTGATAATGACACTTGTCCTACATTGCTCACTCACTTGCCTCAAGAAAAGAGCTTTGTAAACTGCTGGTCACTATAGACACAGGAGCAATAATTGCCAGGCTCCTTTGGGAAACTACAATGAAGAACAGCTGTAATTGTATCACTGCTGATAAGCTGGCTGCTAGTTGCTAGCTTAGAAAGTTGAGGAATTTGCAGGATCATGAAGAATCTTTCATTATTTCTGTGACTTAGGGTCAATTCCATTTGGAGCAAATTCAAATTGCCAGGCTACTAATACAGTCTTTTCAAGCTGAGTTAAAATAGGGCTTCTCATTTAGTTGTGTTAGTCATAAAATCATCAAATATCAGAACTGGAAAGAACCTTGAAGATCATTCCTTTGGATCCCTGTCTATACATGGGGGAAATGGAGAGCTTCAGAAGGAGTCAGCATTGGGAAGGTACTTCATGGGAGAACTCTGTACAATGTTACCCATAATCCAAATCACAGACAGCAAGTCATGTTCCTTGGAGACATTTTTTTCATTGAATGTTTTATTAGAAATTTAACACGAATCAGCTAAACTCTCTCAAGTAACTATTTACCTCTAAACAAATTATAGACAATTCTTGCTTTATGTAAATTTGCATTAAAAAATTTGACTTTA
The DNA here is from genome assembly GCF_028583685.1 of Petaurus breviceps papuanus. NCBI lineage: Eukaryota > Metazoa > Chordata > Mammalia > Diprotodontia > Petauridae > Petaurus > Petaurus breviceps. The sequence continues at coordinate 43,096,304 of NW_027185798.1, forward strand.
TTTAAAGAATTCTGAAAGAAATCTGAATGTAAATAAATCTTAATTTTACTGTACAGTTCAATTCTCTCTCTCTCACTCGCTCCCTCCTTTGCTCTGTTTCCCCCTCCCCCTCCCCCTGTCCTCCTGTCTGTGTCTGTCCCCCACCCCATTCCTCTTCCTGCTCTTCCCTCTTTTACCTGCCCCACACACAGCCTCGAACTGTGCGCCAGCCCCTTTCCTCCACTGACATGCAGCCCTCTTCCTGCCTGCTTCCCTTCCTCCCTTCCCCACTTCACATTATGTAAAAATCTTAGAGGTTGGGGTGGCTAGGTGGCACAGTGAATAGAGCACCGGCCCTGGAGTCAGGAGGACCTGAGTTCAAATCCAGCCTCAGACACTTAACACACTACCCATGTGACCTTGGGCAAGTCACTTAACCCCAACTGCCCTACCTTCCCCCTTCAAAAAGCAAAAAAAAAAAAAAAAATCTTAGAGGCCTATGGAATGGTCCACATAGGTAAAGTGAGCCCATCTGTAATTTCAATGAATTATAAGTATTATAACACTTTCTTAGTCATTCCCTCTAAATCCCATCTGGACTATTCATCCATTCTCATTTGTTATTCCTTCTACAATTTAAATTAGAGTATACTCCATTCTCTTGGCTCTGGTTCCCCACCCCCATATATTTTGAGATTTCTTATTCCAGAAGCTAGGTGGCATAGTGAATAGCATGCTGGACCTGGAGTCAGAAAGACTTGAGTTCAAATCTGGCCTCAGACATTTACTAGTTGTGTGACCCTGGACATCACTTAATCTCTGTCTCCTTCAGTTTCTTCAACTATAAAACGGGAATAATAACACCTACCTCACAGGGATTATTGTGAGGCTCAAATGAGAATATTTGGAAAGCACTTAGCATAGTGCCTGCATGTAGTAGGCATTTAATAAATGCTTGCTCCCTTTCCCCCACCTTAATCACATTACAAAACTTGATTTCAGCAATGTACCACAGAGACTAATCTTTAAGTCTAATGTCTTTAGTCTTTAAGTCTAATTGAATCTCCCTGTGACAGTGGACCATTCAACCCCTCAGCTTCTCTCTGTTTGTTAGAAACATTGGTTAGGGCTATGAAATACCACTTGACACCATTAAATAGACAAAAATAGCTATAACTTAATATTGGTGACTGGAATCAAGCACATTCCTACATCGTGGGCAGTCATGCAAGTCGGTGCATTATTTCTGGGAAGCAATTTGATTTTATTCAACAAGGACTATGAAACCTTGACCTGGTAATCCCATTATGGGAATATAGTCCAAGGAGATCATTAAAAGGAAAAATGGACCTATTTGTATGAGACTCATGACTGAGTTCCATGAATAACTTGGAGCTATCTAAATGCCTAGTAGTTGAGGAATCCTATGCTTCTTATGGCTTGGAAATGTAAAGGAGACCATATTGCCAGGAAGGATAATTAATACAAGGTGAATACAGATATGTAAAAGTCCATACAAAATAACATGGTGGAAAAAAGACGAAGAATGCTGCATATGTACTGCCTACAACTATATTATATAAGATGGGTGCCTGTGTGTGTGTGTGTGCGCGCACGCCTGTAAACTATATTGGTCTAATCTGAACAGAGGCATTTCTGAATATAGGTCACACCACTAAAATGGTATCTCTTTGAAAGAAAAAACTATAAAGGCACACACTGGAAAAGAAAAAGGAAAAAATCTCCCAAGAAGAATAGATTTACCATACAATAGGGTTTTTGCCTTTCTTTCCATTCAAATGAAGACATTTTAGTCATTTTTTTCACCACCATTCGGTGACTTCTCACTATAGTGGTCATTTTCTTCTTCCCTTTCTTTCCATGATGTCATTTCTTCATTAGCATGCCTCGGTACTAAGACTATGATTATAGGTGATGGTCAGGTTTTATACAGGCAAGACTTTGAAAAATAAGGGTGACCTATTTTATTCAATTACACTAGATGGCCAATACATCAACAAATTTGTGATTTCATCATCTAGGGAGGACCCTGGGCCAAAGAAGATCTTGACTCAAGAGGCCAAAGAAGATCATGACTCAACAGGCCTTAGTAGACACTTGTACACATGTAGTAGAGAGAAAGCATGGATAGAGTGGAAAGAATGTCTGACTTTCAGTCAGGAAGATCTGGGTTCAAATCTCACCTCCGACACTTACTAACTGTGGGTAACTCCTCTGAGACTCAGTCACCTTATCCATAAAAGGGGATGATACTAATACTTACCAAAGAGTTGTTACTAGTACTTACCAGAGTTACCAGTACTCACTAGAGAGTTGTTATAAGGATCAAATAAGATCATGTATGCATCATGCTCTGTAAACCTTAAAGTTCCATGGACATTTTGGTGATTATAGTTGTTCAATATTGCCTAGTGTCCAAGCTTCTGATCATGGACCTCTCCAGACTTAGCTAGGCTGCTCCTCAGACTGGGCACAACACCAGGACTTTGTGGTTTGGTGTGACCTTCCCAAGGTGGAACTCTGTTGGCATAAGCCTTGGGAATCTAGGTTTATCTCCACATCAGAGGGAGGTCATGGAAGAGGATGCTAGTGAAGGACACACACACCACTCCAAGTACAATCATAAGGGTCAGAAGAGGTTGCAGGTTACATGTGGTCCTTTAGGTCCTCAAGTGCAGCCTTTGACTGAATCCAAATTTCACAAAACAAATCCGCCTAATAAAAGGATTTGTTTTGTAAAACTTGGACTCAGTCGAAAGGCCACAGCGAAGGACCCAGAAGGACATGTGTGACTTGAGGTTCTCCACCAGAGGATTTAAATATTTAAATAAATTCGATTAGAATTTATTAATTAAAAATAAATAAATAAAATTAAAATCATCACTGGTATCCATATGTCTAAATATACTTTTCATTTGACAGTTGATTAAATATAACTTTTTTCCCAAGTTGGCGCCTGACATCTGTATACATCTTCTTAGTTCGAGCTTACCAGTTTCCTCCAATTCCTTGAGTATAGAGGTGGAATTACTCAATTGGTGTCAGATGGTTTAAAGATATTGGTTGTCTCTCCCCTTAACCATGTTTGATCCCTTGCCCAGTAATCAACCAACAAATGTCTATTATAAGCTTACTATGGGACAGCTAGGTGGTGAAGTGAATAGAACGCCATTCCTGGGGCTAGGAGGACCTGAGTTCAAATTTGATCTCAGACACTTACTAGTGGTATAACCCTGGGCTAGTCACTTAATCCTCTTTGCCTTGGTTTCCTCATCTGCAAAATGGTCTGGAGAAGGAAATTGAAAACCACTCCAGTATCTTTGCCAAAAAATTCCCAAATGGGGCCACAGAGAGTCAGACAGGACTGAAAAATGGCTGAACAATAACATGTGCCAGGCATTATGCTAAACACTGGAGATTACAAAGAAAGGCAAAAACATGTCCCTGCCTTCAATGAGCTCACTTTCTAATAGGAGGAACATGTAAATAGCTATATAGATACTGGATATGCAGGTAAAGCAATCTTATTGAAAGTAATGTCACTGGAAAGGCTCTACCAGCTTAGAGGATATAGAGTGCTAAGGACAGGGAAAGAGCTCCTATACCAGATGGGGTTTGCATTGACAGGGAAGCTAAGATGCTGGGGTGGGAAGGAAAAGGATTCCAGGCATGAGAGACAGTGAGTGTAACAAGACCTTGGGGAGGTAGTAGTGCCTGCGCAGAGCCATGAAAGGAAGCTAAGTTTTTTAAAAGATAAAGGTGAGTAAAGAGGGCATCCCAGGCATGGGAAATAAGTGAAGACAGGAGTGGGGATGAGGTAGAATGATGCTGTTCAGTCATGTCCAACTCTTCATGACCCCATTTGGGGTTTACTTGGCAGAGATACTGGAGTGGTTTGCCATTATCTTCTCCAGCTTATTTTACAGATGAGGAAACTGAGGCAAACAGGGTGAAGTGACTTGCTAGTCAGACAGCTAGTAAGTGTCTGAGGTCGGATTTGAACTCAGGTCCTCCAGACTACAATGATAGGTCCAGGGAATAGCATGTGGGCCACTTAGGCTAGGATGTAAATAAAGTGAATGAAGGGGAATATGAATTGCCTGGAAAGGTAGGTTGCAGAAGCTCTTTAAACATGAAGAATTCCTCACATAAAAGAGGCAAGAGAAAGCTGTTACAATGGAGGAGAAGAGCAGGGAGGTGAAAGGGAATGAGTCAACCTTACTCTCCTTGGATTTGGCTTAAGGAGGGAATAACATACACATTCAATTGGGTATCTTACCATACAGGAAAGTAGGAGGGAAGAGAATAAGAGAGGGGATGAAAGAAGGGATGGCAGATTGGCGGAAGGAGTAGTCAGAAGCAAACACTTTTGAAAAGGGACAGGGTCAAAGGAGAAAATAGAATAAATGGGGGTGGGGTAGGATGGAGGGAAATATAGTTAGTCTTTCACAACATGACTACTGTGGAAATGTTTTGCGTAACTACATATGTATAACCTATATTGAATTGTTTGTCTTCCCAGTGGGGGTGGGTGAGGAGGGAAGAAGGGAGAGAATCTGGAACTCAAAAGTTTTAAAAACAAATGTTAAAAAAGTGTTGTTACATACAACCAAGAAATAAGATATACAGGCAATGGGGTATAGAAATCCATCTTGCCTTACAAGAAAGTAAGGGGAAGTGGGTAAGGGGAGGGATAAGGGGGAATATATGAGAGGGCAGACGGGGGGAAGGAGTAATCAGTGTGCTTGCCATCTTGGGGTGGGGGATAGGAGAGAGATGGGTAGAACATTTGGAACTCAACATCTTGTGGAAATGAATGTTGAAAACAAAAATATATAAATTCTGGAAAAAATGAAGAATAAATATGAAGAGTTCATATGTTATTCCAAGGGTAGTTGGGAGCCACTGAAGGAGACCAAATGATATAATAGAAATCAATCTATCAATCAATCAATAAGCATTTATGAAGCTCCTACTATGTGCCAGGCATTGTCCTAAGCACTGGAAGAGCACTAAAACCACAGTTGGAGACTGGGTTCAAATGCTGTCTCCGATGCTTATTACTTCTTAAACTCTCTGGACCGCTGTCTCCTCCCCTGTATAATGATGGGGATTGGACTAGATCAGGGGTGGGAAACTTTTGGCTTCGAGGTCCTTGGCTGCAGCCTTTGGACTGAGTCCAAGCTTTATAGAACAAATCCTTTTATTAAGGGAATTTATTCTGTGAAGTTTGGATTCAAAGGGCTGCACTTGAGGACCTAGAGGGCCACATGTGGCTTTGAGGTCAAAGGTTCACCACCCCTGGGCTAGATGATTCCTAAGGTCCTTTTTAGACCTATGATGTTATTATAAAGTTCTTGAATTCGGTGGGACTGGAGGATGTGGAATCTTAAATCTGAGCTTTTGGGAGATTATTTTGGCAGCCGAATGCAAATGAACCAGAGAGCAGAGAGAATAGAAGTTAGCAGCCCAATTGGAAAGCTAATTGGACAGACCAGGTGAGAGGTGATGTGGACTGAACATAGGAAGAGGGAGATAAGAAGCCAAATAGGAGAGATACTGTGGAGGTGGCATTGTCAAGACTTGGTTACTGATTGCCTACGTGGAGTGGTGACAGAGATCTGGATGGCTGGAAAGATGGCGGCATCCTCAACAGGGTTGTTGTTGTTATTATTTGTTATTGCTGTTACTATTTGTCCTTCGTTCTTCAAGAGGACCATGATGTCATGCAGGTGATACCATGACATGCAAGTGAATTGGATTTAAGTGAGGGAGGGCTGTGCAAAGTCACCAGCCTCACTTTCTCCTCTGGAGCCATCTGGGTCCAGTGGCCAGATACACAACAGGATGACTGGAGATGGCCCCCTGTCCTCAACAGAAATGAAGCTTACAGAGGGGGCAGGTTTGGGGGGTGGGAAATGAATGAGTTCTACTTTTCCACTATGATCTTGAGCTCCTCTCTCCCCTTTAATACCTACCTCCCGGGGTTGTTGTGAGGGTTAAAAGGGATGGTATTTGTAAAGTTCTTAGCCTAGTGCCTGACATACAGTAGGTGCTTAATAAATGTTTGTTTTCTTCCTTCTCTCTATTTTGTCCTTCGAGGCAATGAGATTGTGGGATTCTAGCTGTCTCCTTAAAATAAGAGAAGGTGGAGGGGACAAAAGAAACACGTGAGGATCTGTTGTGCCTATATTTAATAAATGCAGATCCCTCAATGCAGCTCTAAAAGCTAAAACAGGTTCTCTCTCTTAATTACTCAGTGCTTGGAAATTGTATTTCCAAAGTGACCTTTCCACCTTCTCCTCTGCCGATGGAGCTGCTGTCACTGTTAATAATACCCAGACTCAGTTCTGACTGATTTGAGCCAATTAGGACAACCCAGAGAGGGCTCCTAGGGCAGCCTGGGTGCTAATGAGGTCAGCTGACTGGTTCACATTTGCATATTTACCCAGCTTTTCAGGGGAATGATCCTCCCTTCTGCTCATCCTCAACCCTCGTACAGCTACTCAGTTTGTCTGATGGCTTAAATCATGAAGCAGAAACATTGCAAAGGTGATGTCTCCTGGGGAAGGAGGTCAGTGAAGCCTTCTCTTTCAGGGGGCCATGCGGCCAAATGACAGCCTGGCCTCCTCTAAACTTTGCTATTAGTTTCAAGAGCTCTGGGGTCCTCCCAGCCTCCCAGGTTCACCACTTCTGGGTCATCTTTAATGCCTCACTCTCACTCCCCGCAAGTATTAAAGTCAGTTGCTAAACTGTGTCCTTCCTACCCTCATATCTCTCAAATATGTCCCCTTCTCTCCACTGATACAGCGATCACCCTCATTTTGGTGATGGCTTTATCACAATCACCCAGACAATTGCAACGGCCTTATAACAGGACTCTGCTTCCGGTCTCCTCCCATTCCAATCTGCCCTCCACATGGCTAGCCAAGGGATATGCCTAAAGCAGAACTCAGACCATGTCAGTCCCCTCCCCCAGGAAAATTGCAGTGGTTTCTTCTTACCTCCAGGATCCAATATAACCCTTCTGTGTCTTCACATCGAGGCCCCTTCCTAACTGGAAGGAATCTTAGAGGTAGTCAAAACCAATCCTTTCCAAGTATTTTATACTTGGAGAGAAGAGAGAGACATAGAAAGAAAGACAAAGACAGACAGAGAGAAAGAGAGACAGAGAGACAGAGACACACACACAGAGATAAAGAGAAAAAGAGAGACAGAGAAAGAGAAAGACAGAGAGACAAAGATAGAGAGATACACACAGAGAGACAGAGAGAGTGACAGAGAAATACAGAAACACAGAGAGACAAAGAGAAAAAGAGACAGAGACAGAGAAAGACAGAGAGACAAAGAAAGAGATAGAAAAAGAGCAGAGAATGAAATTAAATGACTTGCCCAGAGTCACACAAGTAGTAATTAAATGGCTGAGAGAGGATTTGAACTCAGGTCTTCCTGCCTCCCTTGTCCAGTTTTCTATCCACTGAACCCCATTGCCTCTTCTTATACATTGCTTCCCTTCACGCACTCTATGGTCTGACTGTCTCAGCCTTCTGTATGTTCTTTACACATGACAGATGCTGTTTCCCCTCTCTATGCCTTTGTGATGACTGTTCCCTATTCCTGGAATGCCCTTCCTCCCCACCTCTGGTTCCTTCCAAACCCACAAGTGCCACCTTTTATATGAAACCTTTCCTTATCTCTCAGTTATTAATACCCTCCTTCTCCAAACTACCTGCTATTCCTTTTGCATGTTCTATTGTGTAACATGTGCGCCTGCAGCTAAGCAGAGCATTGGATAGACCACTGGGCCTGGATTCAGGAAGACCAGAGTTCAAATCCAACCTTAGACCCTTACTGGCTATGTGACCCTGGGCAAGTCACTTAACCTCTGTCTGCCTCTGTGTCCTTAACTGTAAAATGGGGAAAATAAAGTTATTTATCTTGCAGGGTTATTGTCAGGATCAAATAAGGTAACATTTGCAAAGTGCTTAGCACAATGCCTGGCATACAGTTGGTGCTTAATAGATGCTTGTTTCCTTCCTTCAACAATCAGGTCCTCTCACACTACACTTTTCTATGTATATGCTGTCTCCCTCAATAGAAAGGAAGTTCCTTGAGGACAGAAATGGTTTCACTCCTGCTATTGTACAGTATCTTACACATAGTAGGCAGTCTCTAAATGTTGATTGATTGTTCACTTTCACCCACTAGGCTGTCACTTATGCTGTCCCCTGACTCAGAATGCTGTTCTTTTTTTTCCCTGTCTATTGAAAACCTGTCAGGGAAGTTAAGTGGCACAATGGATAGAGTAGCAGCCATGAAGTCAGGAGGACCTGATTTCAAATCTGACCTCAGACACTTACTAGCTGTGTGACCCTGGGCAAGTCACTTAACCACAATGAAGCAGAAGAAAAAGAAGAAGCAGGAAGAGAAGGAGGAGGAGAAAAGGAGGAGAAGTCCTATCTATCTTTAAATGCTTAGCTTAGGTCCTACATAAAGCCTTTTGCACCACTCCAACCCGTTCTCTCAATTCTGAACACAATCATCTAAACTATTCATTGGGGACTTAGTCATAGATTACTTTGTAACATCTGTTTTACAGATTTTATTGCTGGTGAACTCTCCACATGCTTATGTTTTGTCTCCCCAACTAGAATATAAGCTCCCTGGGAACAGGGTCCATGTTGAACTTCTCTGTATCCTCCACCATACCTAGCACCAGACTGGACGCATAGTGGGCACTCAACACAGATTTCTTAAGCAGCAGGGGCTGGGAGAGAGGAATAACGCGTGTAGAATATCACCTCCATCTTGGTTAGAGGAGAGTTCAGTGAGGCAATCATTGATGGTGGACAGATGTACAGCTGATCTTTCATGAAGATCACCAAGATGTAGGAGAGGGTGAGAGCAAATAATAAGATAAGATTCTGGAAGTCTCTGTTGTTGGAGTAAAAAAGACTTGGCTCCTATATGCTGTCTCTCTCTATTCTGAACAAGAAAGCCCTTCAGGTTTCCCTGAACAAGGGCAGGGAAAGGGGAACAAAGCCACCAGAGAGTCTAGAGAAACAAAATGCCTCCTTTTCTCCAGGGAGAGAGGTCAGTCATAAAAGAAAATTCATCACTGTAAAATCTACAGTTGGAATTCAAAGGTTAAAAAAAAGTAGGGTAGATTATGGGGAATCATGTAACGTGCAGCCTCCCTTTTAATGACCACAGCTGAAACAAGCAAGAGACAAATTGAATTTACAAGGACAGCACAAAACTCATCTTCCTTACTGACCCAATGGTCTTTCCAAGTGCATGAAGATTTTCACATCAATAAATAAGGGAAATATAAGGTTCCTAATTAGTGCAGTTCTTTCATTTTCATGGTTAGAGTCTACAAAATGCTATACTAGATAACTTGTTATACTAGAAAGTCAAAAGACCTACATTTGAATCCTTCTTCAGCTATCAAAACCCACCTACTACTTGTAGGACCCTGGATAAGTCACTATCCTTTTGAGGTTGTTTGCTTACCTATAAAATGGGGATAATAATATTTTCACTTCCTACTACCTACTTCACAGAGTTGTTGAAAGGAAAATTATTTATAAACATTAAAGCAAATGCTCTAAAAATGTGAGTTATTATATGCCAGAGGGTACTGTGGTTCAATGTTAATGTTTCAGATTCAAATCCCAGGATACACCTAGGTGATGTGAATACAACATTTAAGTAACAAATAATTGACATTTATATAGTGCTTCAGGGTGTGCAAAGAGCTTTATGTACATGTGTATATGTGTGTCTGTGCATATACATGTGTACAGATACATATATGTGTCTTTACCTGTATGTAGGTATATAAATAATTAGATATAGATAGACAGCTAGACAGGTAGATAGATAGATAGATAGATAGATAGATAGATAGATAGATAGATAGATAGATAGATAGATAGATAGATAGATAGATAGACAGAGAGAGAGATAGACAGACAGACAAATAGACATGTAATCCCTATGCCTCTTGATGAGGGTGAAAGAGGAGAGTGCAAAAACTGGCTTGAAGCTTACCATAAAAAAACTGAGATCATGGCAACTGGTCCCATCACTTCCTGGAAAATAGAGGGAGAAGAAATGGAAGCAGTGCCCGATTTTTAAATTTTGGGCTCAAAGATCACTGCAGGTGGTGATTGTAGCCGTGAAATTCAAAGACGCTTGCCCCTTAGAAGAAAAGCTATGGCAAATCTGGACAGCATACTAGCAGAGTAGCATACAGCATACAAACCTTGATGACAAATGTCTGTCTAGTCAAAGATATGGTTTTTCCAGGAGCAATGTATGACTGTGAGAGTCGGACTATAGTGAAAGCTGAGCAATACAGAATCAGCACTTTTGAATTGTGGTGCTGAAGCAGACTTTTGAGAGTCCCTTGGATAGCAAGGAGATCTAGTCAGTCAATGCTTAAAGAAACTAATTCAGATTACTCATTGGTAGTTCAAATACTGAAGGTGAAGCTTAAATACTTTGGCCACATAATGAGAAGACAGGACTCACTGGAAAAGATTCTGATGTTGGAAAAGGTTGAAGCAAAAGGAGAAAGGGATGGCAGAAGGTGAGATGAATAGATAGTGTCATGAGTTTGGACAGACTTTGGGAGATAGTGGAGGATAGAAGGTCCTGGAATGCTGTGGCCCATGGGGTCAGGAAGAGTCATACATGACTGAATGAAAGAACAACAACCCTGTTCCATAATGTTTTAATATAGGATTCTCTTCTTATTGGTGGATACAAAGTCCTTGTCCTCAGTGAAGGGTGGGGCAAAGATGGTGTACAGCAAGAGCTTAAATTCCCAGCCAGTCCCCCTTTGGGGAATCTCCAAGAGAGGGTCTTCTTTAAACCTAGTGTCAAATCAGTTTCCAGCTTCAGGAGAGAAGATGGAAGAAGCCCACCCCACTTTAGGTTGCTGAAACAAAAAGATTCTGGGAAGACCTGAGGGAAGAGGGTAGTCTCCACCATGCCCCTATTCCCAGCTTGTTACTCTAGAGACTTCAGGGAATTTCCTCTTGGGTGGAATCCAGGGACACCCCTCCCCCCATCCTGTTTTCGTTGAGCTGAGTTATCCTGTTCCTAATGGGAGTCAAGGATAACCCTGAGGTTGAAAGCCTGAATTATATGGTGCCCAGTAATAGGAAAGTTGAGAAGAGGGGAGAATTTGGGGGTAGGGGAGATATGAGTTCTGTTTTGGGAATGTAGAGTTTGATAGTCTACAGGATATCTAGTTTAAATTGTCCAACAGGGAGTTGGTCATGGAGAGATCAGAAAAGAGACTGATGTTGGGCATCTTTGACATAAAGATGATAGTTAAATCCATGGAAACTGATGAAATCATAAAGTGAGATAGTATAGTGAAAAGAGAAAAGTGACTAGACAGAGTCTTAGGGACACCCACAATTAATGTTCATGACATAGATGAAGGATCAGCAAAGTAAACTGAGAAGAAATAGTCAGCCAGGTAATAGAGGGTGAACCAGAAGGGAGCAGTATCAGAAGAGGCCAGAAGAGCATAACGCAAAGAAGGTGATCAACAGTGTCAAATGCCAAAGAGAGGCCAAGAACGATGAGGACTGAGAAGAGGCCATCAGATCTGGCAATTAAGAGGTCCTTGGTAACTCTAGAGAGAGCCCTTTCAGTGGAATGATGAGGTCAGAAGCCAGATCGTCATTATCTGCAAGGATATAATAAATGATGCTGTGACAAGATGAAATCACAAAGCAGAATTAAAGAGGAAAATGTGAAAGGACGGGACCTTGGGGAAGTTCACATTTAGTGGTCAGGAGATGGATAATGAACCAGCAAAGGAGACTAATAGAGATCAGGAAAACCAGGAGAAACAGGCATCCTGGAGTCAGGAAAGGAACATACACCCAGAAGAAAATAAGGCAGTGTGATCTACTAGAGAGGGTGAAAGGGTGTTGAGCCTGAAGTCAAGACGTTCTGAGTTCAAATCTTCCTTCTGACATTTACCAGCTGTGTGACCACAGGGGGAGTCACTTAATTCTTCTCAAACTCAGCATCCTCATCCAAAAAAAAAAAAATGGAAATAACATACGTGTAGTATCTGCATCAGAGGTTGTTATAAGTCCCAGGTGAAATAATATGTGTAAATCCTAATATTGCTAAATAAATTCTTAGTCAGATGTGGACAATGAGCATTTATTAACCACTTGCTAATTACAGACATGAGTGCTGAGTATCGAGAATGCAAAGACAGAAATGAAAGCATTTTTGTCCTCAAGGAAATTACATTCTATGGGAGAGACAATGAGGGTTCCACCTCCACCCCAATTAAAGTACTCAGAGAAGGTCCAGATGTCTCAACTCAATCAAAAATAAATTAGGTATGAATAAGTCCTTTATCAATTAAAAAATTTGAAAGGGGTTCTAAGTCATTGGACGAAAGCAGATGATGCCATGCAGGAAATATCTTGTGACTGGCTGAAAGAATCAGACATAGCCCTGGGCCTCTGTATAACACAGCAAGCCAGCTCAGAATCATGCATTCCAGCAACACGAATTGAGTACTGGCAGATCCCAGGAGTGAAGGACTCTTGAAGGGAAATTGCCCTTTGGGTGGGGGTGGGGTTTTCAAGGGAGCAAACCAATTTATTTCCTCCAGTTCTATGTGTGTGTGTGTGTGTGTGTACACACACATGCATATACACACATATGCTTGTATAAACACATTATATATAGATATATTTATGTATATACACACATTTACATATATTACTCCTTTCCCACCAAACATTAGTTACAAAAAGGACATATGCAGAGAGTACATAGCAAGTGGATTAATTTATTAAGCAAAGTAGCAAACAGAAATCAGAAAAGTTATGCAGATTAGAATACACTAGAAAAAAAAGACTAGAATGAAGTTCTTTTGGTGAGAGTGAGACAGGATCTTACTTAGAAAGAAAGACCCCAATCTCACCAGTCTCTAAGGAGGAAAATTAGAAATCAGGGACATGTTCCCTTATGTATCTGCTGCTTCCAAAGTTTTTTTTCTCTCTCTCTTCTGGAGGCAGTCCTGAAGGCACATAGTAGTAGTAGTCCTTTGATAAATGTTGATTGATTGATTGATTGAGAGTCTGGAACAACTCACTCATGTTTCTCTTGAAGAATGTGTCTCCTCTCCCACCAAATCCACCTCTCAAACAGGTGCACAGCATTGAGTCAGCATCCTCTCCAGGTAAGACTCTATTTCTTCATAAGCAGCAGTGTGGAAAATGCCATAGGCTTACTTGAAAGCCTGTTTACATACATGCATGTATATACACACATATGTATATATATTGTTTATTTTTTCAGTCATGTCTAACTCTTCATGACTTCATTCGGGGGTTTCTTGGCAAACATACTGGAGTGGTTTGCCATTTCCTTCTCCAACTCATTTTACACATGAGGAACTAGCGCAAACAGAATTGAGTAACTTTTCCAGGTTCACATAGCTAATAAGTGTCGGAGGCAAGATTTGAACTCGTGAAGATGAGTCTTTCTGACTCCAGGCCCAGAGCTCTATCCGCTATGATGACACCTAGCTGCCCCATATTTGCACACATACCTAGCAACTATATACATAACATATGCAAAACTTTAAAAAGGAAATTTGAGGCGTGGAAATACCAATATGGAGGGTTCAGGAACAGCCTTATGTAGGGATGATCTTTGAGGGAAGGTCAAAGGTAGAAGTGAGGAGGGAGTGCATTCCAGGCATCGGGAACAGTCTGTGAAAAAGTACATCCAATGGAGACCAGCAGAGGAATAGCCTGAGGAATTCAAGCTGTTCACAAGTCATCCGCTGGAGTTGTTGGCCCATAAAGGATACCATATATGGGCTAGTCACATTGTTATTCCAGATGGCAGTTGTCATGTTATCTTGGCCACACTACATGGATCCCAACTGGGAGTTGTTCAAATGAGAGCATCAGACGTGATGTAGGGTAGCTTGGAATGGATTCTCATGCTGACAGGATTACAAGAGAGTGCCATACTTACCAGACTCCTTGGTATAACCTATCTGCTTTTCCATAGAAAACAACCAAGAAATTTTGTTCAGGAACCGAGAAAGATTTTACAGGACCACTCCAAGGGAAAAAAACCTCTTGGTTGTGATAGATTCCTTCCCATTCCCACTCCATCACAGACCTCTGGTGCAATGACCACAGCTGTGGGCCAATTTTTGGAATACATAAGTCAAAAGTTCATTTACTGCATTGAGCTCGAATAAGTTTAAGAAGTTTGTGGACAAGAACCATTTCCAGATGTTACCATTTTTCCGCCTCATCCTTGAGCAAAGTTAAAAGGAGTCAACAAAGGAATTTTCTAATTTTTGGTCTGGACCTGGGATTTCATCAATGTGAAAAGTTCTTCCCCTGATGCCAATCAGCAACTCCTCTGTGAATAATAATAAGGGAAACAAAGGGAATCAGAATTTACATACTATGTGCCAGGTACAAATATTATATCATTTGACCTTCACAACAAGCTTTTGAGGTAGGTGCTATTATTATCCCCATTTTATAATTGAGAAAATGGAGGCAGGCAGAGGTAAAGTGACTTGCCCAAAGTCACCCAACTAGTAAGTGTCTGAGACCCAATTTGACCTCAGGTCTTCTTGACTGTAGGCACAGTGCTCTGCCCCTGTACCACTAGATGCCTAAGACTATAACAACAACATTTACATGGTGCTTTAAAGTTTACAATACTTTATATTATGTATATATGTATGTACATAATATGTATAGCATAAATGTAAAGGGGTGTTTTTTTTGGTTGTTGTTTAGTCCTATCCAACTCTTTGTGACCCCATTTGTGATTTTCTTGGCAAAGATACTGGACTGGTTTGTCATTTTCTTCTCCAGTTCATTTTACAGATGAGGAAACTGAGGCAAACAGGGTTAAGTGAATTGCCCAGGGCCCCTTAAAAGCTATAGGCATTTGTATTTATTAACTTTATATTTAGAGAGGTTCTAGTGGATAGAGCACTGGGGCCTGGAGTCAGAATAGACCTGAGTTCAAATCCGGACTCAGACACTAGCCGTGTGACGCTGGGCAAGTCACTTCCCCTTTTTGCCTCAGTTTCCTCATCTTTAAAATGAACCAGGGAAGGAAATGGCAAACCACTCCGGTATCTTTGCCAAGAAAATACCAAATGAGGCCACTAAGAGTCAGACATGACTAAAACAAAATGACTGGACAATAACAACAATTTTTAAATACCAGATAGCTTCAAAGGGAGGTCATTAGCACTTGGGAGAGATCAGGAAAGGCTTCATGCAGAAGATGGTGTGTCTGAGCTGCATTAAGAGAAGAGAGGGCTCTGTGAGGTGGGAGTAAGAAGCAAGCACAATCCAGGCATGGGGGTGGCCAGTGCAAAGGTGCGGAAAAGAAAAATGGAGTATCTTAAGTAAGGAATAGAAAGAAGGCCAATTTGACTGGATCAAGCATGAGCATGAGAAAGAATAATGGCCATTAAGGCTGGAAAAGTAGGTTGGGGCCAGATAAGGTACAGCTTTAAAAACTAAATTTTTGAAGAACCGAGGTGTATTTTTCCACAAGTTATTCTAGGTTAGGAACTATGACTCTCAACCAAAATGTGTCCTTAGCAGTGTAATCTTGTGAGATCATAGAATCTGTGTCAAAGAAACTCCAAAATAACTCCTCATCTCAGCTCTCTATATCTAGCCAATTCCAGGCCCCCAGACTATGTTTTACCTTGTTCAGCCATCCACAGAAGATGAGGGCCTTGCCAGGTAAGGCAACTTCCAAGGCTCCTCTGGATCCCTGACCATCAGAAACCCTGCTCCTTCACCCAGGGGCAGTTGATCCATTTAACTTGGGGACCTGCCCTGGGGTAGAGTTGCTCAGAGCAGAGGGTAAAAAGCCAATCCTCACTTCATCAGGCGGCAGATGTCCAGCGTATGTTTCACGCCATCCAGCCACCCACTAGGATAGGAGAGCTTAGAATGACCTCCTGACACCTACCCTCCTCCCTTTTGTTCAAGTAACCATAGTCAGTACAGTGCGACTATTGGTGAAAAGTCGATCCAGGGTTTTGTGGTTCCACTCACTGTGCTTGTGACTGCCACCCTAGGGCAAAGCTCTCTTACCTGGCCATCACTTCCTCCCATACATTTTTGCCTTCCAGTAGAAAGTTAACTCCTCAGAGGGGAACTGGTTTTGTTTTTGATTTTGTTTTTTGTCTTCTGGTATCACCCAAATACAATGCCCAGCATGTATTGGACAATTAATAAATGCTTGTTGGGCTGGTGTGGGATCATCACACTAAGCTAAGAAAACATTCTTCCCTAGGTGATGTAATGACAGCCAAAACACATCAGAAGCAATTCCTCTGGAGCCATCAGATATTGAGTCTGGGGCAACATCTGAGGATTTACCAGAGCTAAAAATGTAGGGAAAGCCAAGATTCTTTTCTGAGCCCTGCAAATGCTGAGAGGGGAGTGCCTGCCATTTCTCTGGCCAGCAGAGAGACAGCCTTGATATAGGGTAATCCCACTTGTGTTGGTTAAAAGACTGTATAAGCCAAGGGAGGAGGGGCATCATGGATGTGAGGCAATATTGTGGTTAAGCATTAATAATAATGGCGATAAGTGACAAACATTTGAGAGACAGCATGGTGATAGAGGATAAAGTCAGGCTTTGGAATCAGGCCCACCTAGGTTCAAACCCTGCCTCTGAAGACAGGTTGGCTGAGAAACCAGGAGCAAATCAGTGCTTGAGGTAATTATCTGACTATAAACTATAGACAGTTGCCAATCTGCATTAAAGAAGGGAGTTGCCCTTGGGTGCTCCCTAGAGCGATGAAATCACAGGACTAGAGAGGTAAATGAATAGACAACAGTGCTTTGATGTTCATAAGACCCTTTATATACTTTATCTCATTTGTTCCTCCTGACTCCTGTAGGTATTATCATTCCTAACTTGCTGAGGAAAACCTGAAGCTCTGGGGGAGCAAATGGATTCTCGTGGTCACACAGCTAATGATCATTGAAACCCAAATCTGGATGCAGTCATTCAACAGGTATTTATTGGGCTCAGTTCAAGACTGTGCAATGGATGGATGGATGGATGGATGTAGGAAGCAGGAGGTAAAAGGATATAGAAGACACTATCCCTGTCCTTAAACAGTTAACAGTACAGTTGACGAGAAAAACTATAAACACATAAAGAGATAGCCATGGTGAGAAGTAGATTATGATAACTCTTGTCTGGACCAGTCCTCCAGCTGTGGCGCCTGCTCTTTGCAAAGCCCAGAGAGATAAGCATGAGGGTGAGACAAAGATGAATACCACACTGTACAGCCTTAAAGAGATTACAATCTAATAGGGAAGATAAAATGAGTAATAATAACAAGGAGTCACCTAGATATAAGTATTTTCCTTATAATAACCCTTTGAGGTACAAATATTATTGTAAAGACAAATTAGGTGGTGCCCTGGATGGAGTGCCTTGAGGTGTACCCATGGCTAGTGGGTGTAACCTGAATGAATCATCAGCAAAAAAAAGGTGTGGGGCGGCAGGAGGATCTGTCCCTCACATCTCCTTGACGCTCTCTTCCCTTTCGGTTTTGTGTACTGCTCTCTCTTGGTTCTCCTGCCTGACCTCCTCATCACCTCTGCTGGATCTTCACATCACACCTGCATGACAATGGAGGTCCCCAAGGCTCTGTCTTGCTGAGGGGTCTCTTCTCCCTCCATAATATTTCACTTGGTGGTCTCAGTGGTTCCAGTGATCATCTCTGTGCTGATGACTCTCAGATCTATTGGCTCAGTCCTAACCTCTCACCAATCTCACATTTCCAATTGCCTTTTAAACATCTTAGAGTAGATGTCCCATAGACATCTTAAACTCAACATGTCCAAAACTGAACTCATTATCTTTTCCCCCAAACCCTCCCCTCTTCTGAACTTCTCTATTACTATCAAAGGAACCACCATCTTTCCAGGCATCCAAGCTCCAAACCTGGAGGTCATACTGACCTCCTCACTCTTGAGCCACTTCTGCAGAGAAGATGAGTTCACCGGAGAGGAAATGAGAGCTATTTTTGCTATTTATCAGCTTGGATGAAAGTCTTGGAGTTTTCCACTGAGTTATTGGATCTGACCTATATACATTTGGGTCTGTCCTATATATGATGTTTTGTTAGCCTGAGTACTTGCATAGTCTTGCATAATCTTTTTTTCAATCTTTGTGGAGACACAAACATAATCTAGGTTTTGGCTTATGAGTCATAAGAGAACTTTAATTGTGAAGCACCCCAAAATGAACCCAGCCTATGCAAATAGAGAACTTTAGTACTGAGTCAGGGTCATAGGTAGAAGAACTGGAAACTGATCAGAGAGAGGAACATCCATATTTAAGATCTTGGAAGTGTAACTGTTTCAGGCCTTGTTTCAATTTCGGGGTGTTTTTAAGCTTTACTGAGAAGATATATTGAACACAGTTGCATATTAACACAGCTTTTTTGCATTTCAGTAGGAACAGCATGATGAACAGGATCTAACGGCATATTTATTTTGAAAATATGTTTTTTAATTTAAATGCAAACAGACGCTGCCTGGTCTGCAGGTCATCTTGCCTACTGTGATGTGTGATTAGCCAGGCCTTTTTCCCCGGGTGGTGGTGCTAACTAATGGACTTGAGCTTTCTGGGTATGTTTATCTTCCGTTAATTACTATTCTGCTATGTCTTCCTGACTATCCCTGCTCTCAGCAAGGCCCCTACCACTCAGGGCCTATGACACTGAGCTGGACTTAAGAGGTAAGGTGTGGGTAGGACAGGCTCAGAAATATTAACAGAGAGGTCAGCCAGGCCATGTTGGTTTCTAACACCCCCATTCCCACCCCCCCATCCTCCTGCGAGTAAGTCACAAACAGCAGCCAGAGCTCCATGCCCGTGGCAACTCTCCAGACCCAGTCTGAGTCAGTGCCAGACACAATTTTCTGTAAATGTTATGTGACAATAAATCTGAGCAGAATTCTGGGAGATTCCTCTTAAACACTGGAGTGAGTTACATGGATACCTTCAAAGGAGATGTTAAGCATTGCGGCAAACTATACCTTATAAATGATGAACAGGCCAATTTACTGGAGCATTTACTTCTAAGTTATAGGGCAAGTTAGAACTAGTAAAATTTTCTTGCAGTTTGGATATAACTTCTGAAAATCTGCCTCTACCCAAATCAAAGATTTTGTTGGCAGCATGGGCCTCCCACTGTCTTACCTCCCAGAATTGTTGTGATGATCAAATGAGATAATATTTCTAAAGCACTTAACAATGCATAGTAGGCACTTAATAAATGCTCATTTCCTTCCTTCCTCCTTTCTTTGTTCCTTCCCTCCTTCTTTCTTTTTCCTTTCCTTCCTTCCTTCTTCCTCCTTCCTTTCTTCCTTCCCTCCTTTCTTTCTTTCCTCCTTCCTTTTTCCCTCCCTTCTTCCATCCCTCTTCTTTCTTTTCTTCCTCCTTCCTTCCTCCATCCTTCCTTCTTCCTTTCTTCCTTCCCTTCTTCTTCTTTCTTTCCTCCTTCTTTTCCTTTCTCCCTCCCTCCTTCCTTCCTTCCTTCCTTTCAAGTCTGTTGTGAGGAAGACTTTACATCATACTAATGGTCCCAGCTCTGCTAATGATTCTACCTCCCATCAGTTAGTTTCCTCAGTCTCTCCCTCCATTAATGAATAGTCAAGGAAAGATAATCACATACAGTAAAATTCTAATTAAGTGGAATTCTTAGGGAACTGGGCATTCTGGGTAATCAAATTTTCTGCTTAACTGAGTCTTAAGAAAAAACTTAAAAAAAAAAATTTCAAGTCTTGCCATTCATTTTTCCCTCTAAAGCCTCAGGGTCCAATACTCTGCCTGATAAAATAATGGGTAGCAAATGCAACTATCTTTTCCTCTGATTTCTGGGAACCTTACAGTACTTTAGGGCCATCTTTATGAATTTGAATTCTCATAGTACAGGTCCATAGATGAGAAAGGTATAAAGTAAATATTGAATGCTAGCATGGACTTGAATCCATCTCCCTCCCCCGTTTTAAAAATAAGGAAACTGACTCCCCAAGAAGGGAAATGACATGTCCAAGGGTCACTGTAGGCAGTACATGGCAGAGCTAGGATTAGAACCCAGGTTTCTGATGCCCAGTTCTATGTTCTTTTTACCACATTGTAGAAGCTACATACAAACATTGTACATAGCTTACAGCTTACTCTTCTTTTTTAGCTTAAATATTTACTATCAGCTTATTTCCTTCTATCTGGCTTTTGCTCCCTTAAAAGTAGATGGTGGCAAAAATTACAACTAATTGTAGGTTTAGCTTGGGTAAGTTTCCAGTTAAATGAACATTCTTCTCCAGTGAACAGAATTACAGCATCACAGAATTGGAAAGGTTCCCAGAGGTCATTTTGTCCAAACTGTACAGGATTGGAATCTCCACTAGAACACCCCAGGCAAATGGTCATTCTGCATCTGCCTCAAGACTTTCAGGGATGGGGAATGTACCACCGCTGAAGGCAGCCCAGCTCACTCTGGGGAATTTGTTAGTTCAACAACTTATGCATTTTCTTAAATTTACTATCAAAGTTGAGTTGACAGATAAGAATAACACAAATCCAATAACATTTTACCCAGGATTTTGAGGGAGTCAGTATTTAAGGAGCTAATAAAGAGCTAAATCTCAGGTTACATCAAATGGTTTGGAGAAAATGCTGAATACAGAATGCTCACCTCCAATAATAAGGTGAGAGATAGTCTTGTAGGATTCTGCCCCAGTCAGACTAAATCTGGAGTATTACATTCAGTTCTGGGGACTAGAGTTTAGGAAAGCCTATGTCCAATATATAAACCACACCATAACTATCCATTGGCTTTTTACATTATAAAGAGATACACAATTGAATGAGATGATATTCAAAGAGTAAGGAAATGATGTATTCTACCCCGATCAGACTACATCCAGAGTATGATGCTCAGTTCTAAAGGCCACAGTTGAAGAATAACATTGATCAGCTGGAGAATATTTAAAGGAGAATAACCAGAATCAAGCAATCTACCAACCAGATGATCCATAACCATTTGTGAAGCACTTCCTATATGCCAGGCTCTCTGCTAAATACTAGAGATACAGAAACAAAAGTGAAAACATTTCTTACCCTCAAGGAGCTTTCAGACTGCTTGGAATAGATATGTGTATCAGTTTTATACATACAAAGTAGATACAAAGTCATGCAAGGTGATTAGGGGATGGGGAAGACACTAGCATCTGGGTAATGCTTGCACTGAACTTTGAAAGAAAATAGCGACTGAAAGAGAAAGGGAAAAGGAGAATGAGGAGAAAGAAGAGAAGGAGGAGGAGAAGAAGGAGGAGACAGAGAAGAAGAAGGAGGAGGAGGAGGAAGAATTTCAGGAATGGAAGACAGTCAATACATAGGCATGTAGGTAGAAGAACTGCCAAGTATAAAGAACCAAATTTAGGAAGACCAGCATAGCTGGACTAGAATGTGCATGGAGGTGACTGATATGCAAGAAAACTGCAAAGGAAGGTTGGGGCCAGGTTACAAAAGGCTTTAAATATCAAAATAAATTTTTTCCTGGAATTTATCGAATAGGGTAGTGGCATGGTCAGATTTTTACATCAGGAAAATCAATTTGGCAGCTGTGTGAAGAAATGATTGGAAAAGGGAGAGACTTGGGGCAGGGAGACCAATCAGGAGGATTTTGCACTTGTTCTGCAAGAGGTGATGAGGGCCTTTAACAGGGTGGTGGTCATGTGAATTGATGGAAGGGGATAGATTAGAGAGATATTGTAAAGGTGGAAACAAGATTTGGCAATGGATATGAAGCAAGGAGAATGAAGGGTTCAAGATGATACTGATGTGGTGAAACTGGGTGGTTAAAGGATGAGTATCCTTGAAAGAAAAAGGAAACTTCAGAAGAGGGGGTTAGGTTTGGGGGAAAATATTATGAGCTGTGTACTAGATACTGGATTTGAAACATCCAGTAGGCAATTGGTGATGCAGGATTATAGCTCAAAAAAATTATGGCTGGATATGAAAGGAACAACTGCAAGGAATCAGCAAAGAGACAATCATTAAACCTATGGGAACTGGTGATGCCCCTGAGCAAGAAAACAGGGAGAGAATTATTCGGGAAGGGAAGGAAAAGAAAGAAAAAGGAAAAAGAAAAGAAGAGGGATGAGGCCAGAGTCTTAGTGTATACCCACAGTTAATGAGTGTAATATGGTTGATTGTACAGCTAAGAAGATTGAGAAAGAGTGCTCAGATAGCTAGGAGAACAAAGAAAAAGTGGTATCACAAGACAGAGGAGAGGAGGGAGGAGGGGAGAGTGGTCAACAGAGCCATAGGCTACAGAGATCAAGGAGGATAAGAATTGAGAAAAGGTCTTCTGATTGGGGATCAAAAGATCACTGTTGACTTTGGAAAGGGAAATTTCAGTTGAGTGAAACCAGGGAACCAGATGAAATAGAAGTTAGAAGAGAATGAGAGGAGAGGAAGTAAATGTGAGAGAAGAGGGTTTTTCAAGGGGTTTGACTGAGAATTAGAAGGGAAAGATATGTTGGTAGGGATTATAGGGTCAAGTGAGGATTTTTTAAAAGATGGAGACTTGGAAGTGTTTGTAGACATTGGGTATGGATCAGTAGGTAGGGAGAGATAGTGAGAGGTCTTGGGTTCATGCCATATGACAACTGGCTTAAGGAGCTGGAGAAAGAGAGAGAGAGAGAGAGAGAGAGAGAGAGAGAGAGAGAGAGAGAGAGAGAGAATCCATCAACCTGGTGGTTGTAGGTTAGGGAACAGGAACTGGAAATATTTAACTTAGAGAAGAAAAAACTCAAAGCAGATATAACTATATTCAATATTTTAAGAATTGTCATAGGGAAGAAGGGCTAGAGTCTTTTTTTTTTATATCTTGATCCTACACAGCTGATCCAGGAGTTATATGTAGGGATTCCAAAGAGACAAATTTATTCTTTGCTATGAGAGGAAAACTTACTAACAATTTGAACTATTCAAAGGTGGAAAGGGCCACCCCAGAGTTAATAAGTTCCTCATCATTGGTGGTCTTTGAGTAATGTGTGGGTGAGCATTTGTCAGGTATAATGTAAAGGAAATTCTTAATTCCTTTTTTTTGCAGGGGGGAAGGCAAGGCAATTGGGATTAAGTGACTTGCCCAAGGTCACACAGCTAGTAAGTGTGTCAAGTGTCTGAAGTCACATTTGAACTCAGGTCCTCCTGACTCCAGGGCTGGTGCCCTATTCACTGTACCACCTAGCTGCCCTGGGATTCTTAATTCTTGTTCTTGGGTTGGACTAGCTGACCTCTAAGGTCCCTTCCAACTCTGAGATTCTATGACTGATGACTATGAACCCCTCTATATCATACCTGGCAAGATTTTTCATTTGCAATGGTCCATATAGCAGAACTATTCCTTGGCCTATTTCTCCCCTAAAAACACAAGAGATTATTATAAGACATGGAAAAAGGGAGACTTGAGCATGACTTTGATCTTAGGCCTGTGCAGTAGCAGGTAGACATAGCAAGAAATATATTCATTCTGGAGAAAAAGATGCTGACTCTGCAGTCATTGCAACTAGATGCTAAGTTCCAAGTAGAGTAATTACTAACTGCAGGGCTGGCCTTAGGCAAACCAGGAAAAGAAGGTGAAGTTTGGGGCTTACCACCTCCTCCTTCCTGCACTTTCACTTGTAGCCCCTCCCAACAATTCTCCCTCCCTCCATACCCTTGTTCATATTTTAAGAGAACATTCCTAAAAATAGGGCTTTATATAGGCTTTCTTTCCACCTCATCTTCACAGAATCCCTAGCTTCCTTCAAGGCTCAGTTCACGAGCCACATCTTATAGGAACCTTTTTCCAGTTCTCCCAGTGCTTTTTCCTTCCTGGAATCATCATGTATAACTGGAATATCTAGTAACCTTTCTTCCTGTCTCTGCCCCTCTGTGTGTATGTATGTGTGTGTGTGAGAGAGAGAGAGAGAGAGAGAGAGAGAGACGGACAGACAGACAGAGAGAAAGACAGAGTAAGAGGGAGAGACAGAGATAGAGAGAAAAAGAGGGAGACACACAAAGAGACAGAGACACAGAGAGACAAAGACAGAGACTGAAAGAGAGAGAGCAAGACAGAGAGACAGAGAGAGAGGGAGAGAGACAAAGAGAGCCTGCAGCAGCATGATGCTTGCAGGCTTCCTTACTAGGGCTGGCCTTTGACTCTGCTCAATGCAGAGTTGTGCAATGAGTTTGTTTCAGTGAGAAGCAGTCACAAGATCCTACCACCAATAGGAGAGCTAAAACCACATGCCAACTCAGAGAGCTTCTGTTTTCTAGTTCAGATGGGATCCATAGCCCGTGTTTTGAAATCCTCTTTCCTAGGACTTAATCCAAGGAGTAGCTCTCCTGGATATGTGAGTCAAACATCAAGTAAGAACTAGCCTTTAGGAAGCTTGATGATATAATAGACTGAGTGTTGGATTCAGAGTCAAGATCTGAGTTAAAAAATGACTTAGACAGTTAACTAACTGTGTGACCCTAGGTAAGTCTTAATCTCTTCTGCTTCCTCTGAAACCTCAGTTTCCTCAGATGAAAAATGAGAATAATAATAGCACCCACCTCCCAGGGTTGTTGTGAGGATAAAACAAGATAATATTTGTAAAGTGCTTTGCAAATCTTGAAGTGATTTATAAATCTAGCTATTATTTTAAAATTATTTACTCTCTTCCCATTTGTCTGCTGGGAGAAGGAGCAGCAGGGGAGATGGGCACCAAGTAAACTAACTGCATTTCCCACAATTCCTGACTTTGAAGCAACTTCTGTACTATCTGTGTGGGGAAAGAATGGGGCAATCGTTTTTTAAAATTAAATTTTTATAAACTTTTTACTGTCTCCCTCCCTTCATTTCCCACATTAGAGAAGGCCACCACTTGACACAGATTTATAAATGTGTAAAACCATACCATGCACACTATTTATCACTCTTTCTTTGGAGGTGTATTGCATCTTCCCTCACATGTCCTTTATATTTGATTACAAGGGAACAATGATAAGTGCCTTCAAGTATCTGAGAGCTGTCATGTAGAAGCAGATTGGACCTGTCCTTGGTCCTATTCAGTAAAACTGGGAGTATTAAGTAGACATTGCAATGAGGCAGATGTTGGCTCAATATAAAGGAAAGCTTCCTAACAATTAGACCCATTCATAATGGAATGGGCTGAGGAGATGAGCTCCCCCATTACTAGAAGTCTTTGAGTGATGAACAGACAAACATATATTGGGGATGTTGTAGAATCAGTCAATCAGTCAACAGGTATATCAAATGCTTGCTATGTGCCAAGAATTGTGCTAAATGCTGGGGACATAGGGGCAGCTAGGTGGTACAGTGAATAGAGCACTGACCCTGGAGTCAGGAGGACCTGAGTTCAAATCCGGTCTCAGACATCTAACACAAAACTAGCCATGTGACCTTGGGCAAGTCACTTAACTCCAATTGCCCTACCTTCCCCCCTCCAAAAAAAAAATGCTGGGGACATAAAGAAAAGCAAACATACAGTGGTCCCTGCCTTCAGCCAGCAATGGGAGAGACAATTTACAAATGACTTTGTACATGCAAGATATATAGACATGCATGCAATATATGTACATACAATATATTATGCATATATAATATATGTGTATACACATACTACACATGCATACCTATGCATAGTAATATATTATATACATTGTGTAATATATACATATATGTGTATATATATATATAAAACAGAAGGTTATCTCTGATGGAAGGTATTAGGATGGGCGGCGGGGGGGCGGGCGGGAGAACATTCCTTGTCAGGTATAGATTGGACTAAATACCCTCCAAAGTCCCTTCCATTTCTGACATTTTCTAATAATTCATTGTACCTTAGTCATGTTCTAGCCCATTTCATCATCTTCTCCTACCATTCCCCCACCCTCTTTCCTTTCCTCCCCTTGTCTTACCTCTCCTCTTTCTTCTACTCTCTCTGAAACCGTTTTCTCTTCTCCCTTCTATTTCTTTCTCCTGAGTTGAGGGTTTGTGATGTTTGGCATCATTTAAACTTGGGTTTATAAGGAAAAATCTTAAAGAGGCTGCTGAATTCCTTCTAAATTCTATTTCTGCATTTCAAACAGCCACCTGCTGAAGTGGGCAATTGGGGGTGGGGGGAGCTCTGAGAAGAAGCTGAGAGATGTAAAGTCTTAGAGAATTAAGATGCTCACCAGATCTCAGGTATACTAAAGACTGAAAGCATGAAGAGATACAAAAGTAGCTTAAGGTAAACTTATGGGTAACAGATCTACAATATATCATTATAAGAAATCAGAACGGGATAGAGAGGTGGGACAGCGGATAGAACTCCAGTCCTGGAGTCAGGACATGAGTTCAAATCTGGTTTCAGACACTAGCTGTGTGACCCTGGGCAAGTCATTTAACCCAATTGTCTCCCCCACCCCCCAAAAAAGGTTAAGAAATCAGACTGATTTAAATTCTACCTTTAGAGCTGGAAAGGAGCTCAGAGGTCTTTTTGTCTTAGTGCCCACTTTTTACAGAGGAGAAAACTAAGTCCCAGACTTGTCCAAAGTCATACATGTTTACAATCTATTAAGTTGTACTTACAGTAGACTATCACAATAATCTTCTGGTTTGTCTCCCTGCCTCAACTATCTTTCCACTGCAGTATATTCTCCACTTAGGTGTCAAATGGATCTTCCTAAAGTACAGGTCTAACCTATCACCCCCTTATTCAATGAACTCCAGGGACTCCTTCTACCTCCGGAACAAATATAAAATCATCTGTTTGGCATTCAAAGCCCTTCTTAAGTGGTTCCCTTCTACCTTTCCAGTCTTCTTATACCTTACTTGCCTCCATATACTCTGCAACTCAGGGACACGGGCCTCTTTGCTGTTCCTCCCACAAGGGACCCCATCTCCTGACACCTTGACTTTTCACTGGTTGTCCCCCATGCCTGGAATTCTCACCCTCCTCATTTCTGTCTCCTAGCTTTCCTGGCTTCCTCAAAGTCTCAACTAAAACTCTCCCCTTTTACATGAAGCCTCTCCCAATACTCCTTAATCCTAAGAATGACTTCTGTCTGAGACTGCATCCAATTTGTCCTGTAGACATATTTTTGCATATTGTCTCCCCCATCATTGTGAGCTCCTTCAGAGCAGGGTTTGGGTTTTTTTTTTTTGTGGTTTTTTTTTTTTTGTATCCTCAATGCTTGGCATAATGCCTGACACAAAGTTAGTGCTTAATAAAGGCTTGTTGCTGATGCCTCTCCTGCAGTCCCTCTCCCCATTGGTGAGTTCTGCCTGGAACCTCCATTTTGAGGGAGGGGCTCCACACCATACCTCTCCTTCCCCATACCCCTTTCAGCTTCCTTTTACATGTCTTCTCCATTACAAGGACTAGGATTGTCTTTCTTTTTGCTGATAGTTGTACCTCCAGTGCTTTAACAAAATGTCTGGCACTTAGTAAACCCTTAATAAAAGCTTATTGACTGAAGGACAATAATTAGCAGAGGTAACTTGGTTCCAGAGAAGTTGAGAAACTTTCCTGAGCTCACACAGTATGGAAGCATATTAAAAACCCCTTAAAACTGCAAATAGTAAGAAATACTATTTTCTCCAGTCTAAATGCCCTTTCCAAGCTTGTCACCTCCTTAGAAAAGTAAGCGATATTTCCAGAATAAGAAGGACTTTTCATAAGGAAACGTGTTAAGGGCACAAATGAAAATTTGGACACAGAGGACCTTCTCCTTGGAAAGGTAGGTGATATATCAAGAATAAGAAGGCCTTTTCATAAGGAAATGTGTTAAAGGCACAAATGAAAATTTGAACACAGAGGACCTTCTGCTTTCTTTTGGTTCTCACCTTCCCAGTCCCCAAAAGCAATTGACCAATGGACCCACCCCATGGGAGTATACAGCATTCTATTGAAGGTGAGATCCTCTGAATCCTGGAGGGGAGTGGTCTAGGAAAGAATGCAATGGTGACTTATGTTACTCATCAACTCTAGGATGTTAACCCCAAATTGTATTTTTTAAACTTGATCATTTTTATTTCCCAATATGTCCCTTTCTTTTCCTCACTCAAAATGTTATCTCTTATAAGAAAATCATTTAAAATCAAAGGAAAGGGGAAAGGGAAACAATTCAGTCAAATTAACCAAGACACAAATCAATTCCAACTTCACAGTTTTCCACATCCATTTTATCTACCACCACCTCTACAAAGAAGGTCAAGAACCTTCATAATCTCTATCTGCCTATTGATCTTCCTGCCTATCTGCCTATCAATCTGCCTGCCTATCTGCCTATCGATATTGATCTAGCTATCTATTTCTTCAAGGCCAACCTTGGCCTTTTAAAAATTATTTATTTTTTAGTTTTCAATATTCATTTCCACAAGATTTTCCACATCCATTTTGTCTACCACCATCTCTACAAAGAAGGTCAGGAAGAGCCTTCATATCTGTCTACTTAACTATCTATCTATCTGCCTATCTATGTATCTATTTTTTTCTTCAAGGCCAAACCTGATCTTTTAAAAAATTTTTTTAAATTTATATCTTAGTTTTCAACATTCATTTCCACAAGATTTTCTCCCTCTCTCTCCCCTGCCCCCCACCCCAAGATAGCAAGGATACTGAAT
This sequence comes from Petaurus breviceps papuanus, assembly GCF_028583685.1. Lineage (NCBI taxonomy): Eukaryota > Metazoa > Chordata > Mammalia > Diprotodontia > Petauridae > Petaurus > Petaurus breviceps. Next base: position 43,125,063 of record NW_027185798.1, read on the forward strand.
CCTCCTTCCCTGAATCTGTCCTCTCTTATATCCCCCCCATATCCTCCTTTACTTTCTTGTAGGATAAAATGGATTTCTATACCCCATTGCCTATATATATATATATCTTATTTCCTGGTTGCATGTAAAAACTATTTTTTAACATTTCTTTTTAAAATTTTGAGTTCCAGATTCTCTTCCTCCTTCCCTCCTCACCCAACCCTACTGGGAAGACAAGCACCAAATTGTATTTTTAACATGTTGTAATTTTTCTTCTTCAAAATTCCTATAAATGGGATACCTTAAACCATCTTGAAAGTGGACTACCCAGTTTGGATATTCCTCTCTCTGGGCTTGAAATTACTTGGATATTAATGTTAACTTGAGTAAAATTGTTGGTGGGAGATGTGCCTAAAATTCAGAATACAATATTCATATTTTTTCTTCAACAATATATAGTAGAAAGAACATGGACTGAAGTTCAGATCCTGCCCCTGATGCTTACTACCTGTGTGACCCTTAGGTTTTTTCATCTCCCTGGTCTTCAGTTCCCTCATGCGCAAATTGAATGGTTTGGACTAGATTCCTTACAGCTTAAAAAAAAAAAATTTTTTTTAAGCAATTGGGGTTAAGTAACTTGCTCAAGGTTACATGGCCAGGTGTTTCTGGGTGGGTGCTAAGAGTCTGAGCCCGGATTTGATCCCCAGGTCATCCCGACACTGGGGCCGGTCTTCTTACTCGCTGTGCTACCTGGCCGCCCCACAGTTTTAAATTTGTAATCCTAAATCAGAGAGCCAGGATTCAAACCCAGGACTTCTAACTCAAAATCCAGCATTTTTTTCCAAAGTACCAAACATCAAAGGGAGTGATGAGGGACATCATCCTATCCCTTGCCATATCCCTCAGTGCCCTTCAGAAACTCAAATCTGGAATCCATCTGTTGTCCATACTCTGGCCTGGATTTTCCTACATCTCAACCCATTCCTTTTTCCAATTCTTCCTTAGAAATAAAAAGAAAGAGAAAAAGAGATCCCTCAAACCCATAAGCTTTCTAATTGCCAGTTTTGACCTAGTTCTTATGCCTCAAAGTATACCCTTCTCACCACCAACTGCTTCTCACCTAGCAGCCAAGCATGGCAAATAGAGAAAAACTTGGGAGGAATAGCAAAGTTGCCAAGTTAAAGCCTTTGAGAAAATAGCTTGCAGTGTGTTTATTTCCATATTTGTTGCTCCGGTCTCCTGCAAATTACAAGACCCTGTGGGGTCTCTCACTGGGTGCCTTTTTTTTTTTAATAAAAGCCACAAGATTTAACTTTCCGGATTTGCTTCCTTAGGGCCGACGTGACTGAGCATACTGTCTGTGTTGAGTTCTGATTTTTTTTCTCTTCGGTACTCTTTGTTCAGATTCTTCTGGAATAGATTTTGCTTTACTTTGCAAATCTTGCCAAAAGAGATAGGCAAGCAGGGCCAGGGAGAAGTAATGATCATTATTATAACTAACATTGATAGATTATTTTGAAGTTCACAAAGCATTTTCTTCACAACATCTACCTTCAGAGGTAAGTAGTGTAAATATGATTCATCCTCCTTTCATAAATGAGGCTCAGAAAGGTCAAACTATTTCCCCAGAGTCATGTCACTAGTAACTGTAAGAGCTAGGTTCTGAACCCACATCTTCTGATTCCAAATCCAACGTTCTGATCACTAAACCACCTCCCAGCCACCAGCTCCAAACCATTCTGCTTCCATTTATGGGATGTCTTAACCTGCTAGAATATAAGCTCCTTGAGGGCAGGAACTTGTTTTTGCTTGCTTGTATTTCTATCACCAGCACTTAACCCAATGCTTGACACATAGTAAGCATAACTAAAAGCTTTTTAAAAAATATATCTCTCCATCTAGCTACATTTATGACTAAAGGGTAGAGATGAGGATGCCTAACTTCCATGGTGGTCAGGTGTGGGATGTTCTTTAGGGAACATTGTATAGCTGGGCTTCTCTCACAGCTCTCTATGACTCAGCATTCTCATGTCTCTCACAGCCTGGGGCTCCAAACCACAGGCACCTACCCTGTTTTCTCCAATAACAGCTCCTTCTACTTCCACTGGGAGTTGTCCCAACTCTACCTATCTGGGCCTCAGTTTCCTCATCTGTAAAATGATGGAACTGGCCTAAACAATTCCTAATGTTCCTATCGGTTTTCAATCTATTATCCTATAATCTAATGATGACAATTTAAATTTATATAGAACTCTAAGGTTGGCAACATTATAGACTCTACATTATAATCTCTCATTTAACAATCACGACAGTCTCAGAGGTCTACAGCATAAGGATTATTATCCCCATATAAGGAAATTGAGGTTCAGAAAAGTCAAAGGATCATAGGTTTAGAGCTGGATGGGCCATTAGAGGCCATCTAGTCCACTATCCTCATTTTATAGAAGAGAAAATTGTGGTTAAGAGAAATTACTTAATTTGTCCAAGGTTGACCTAGGTAATAAGGGGCAAAGTCAGGATTTGAACCCAGGTTTCTGATTCCACTGAAATATACTGCTATCTAATATCACTTTTTATCCCCACTAAATTTGTCTTATTGGTTACCTAAAACAGTGTTTCCTGAACCTGCCCTGGACAGGTACATCAAAATAACTGTATTCAGTTCTGGTTGCCATATTTTAGAAAGGTCACTGACAATGTAATTGGCTTCCAGAAGGAACCAGAATGATGAGTGGATTTAAAGTTTAAAGGTCAACTGGCTACTAAGCGACAGGGTCCAGATTGCAGCCCAAATTGTCTAACCCCTCTACAACATATTTTAAGATCCTACATTTAGGTCCAAAAAACCAATTGCACAAATACAGAAATAAGAAGTGCTGATGTTTCACTGATTCATAGGCAAAGGGCTTGGGAATTTCATTTGACCACAAGGAAATAGCCTGGAATGCTAACTCTTTCAGCAGCCTTGGGATTTAAGCATACTAAATAGCAGGGGGGTGGAGTGTATTAACAAAGTTAATATTTGTAGATTAAATATGTCTACCGGATACCCTCTCATTTATCCCCTGGGAAATTTGGTCCCTTCAGAAAGAGAATTGAAACAACTTAGATTGGGGACAGTAAGGGTGGGGAAATAACATGGTGGAGCCCAGTGGAATTCAACTCCAATCCATGAATATTTATCAAGCGTTCTCTGGATGCCAAGCACTGAATTAGGTGCAAATACAAAATGAAAACAATTTGTGCCCTCAGGATGCTTCCATTCCACTTGAATGAGCCTGGGACTTGGAGTTGGAAGACTTGAGCTCAAGCCCTCCTGGCTCTATTTATTTCAAGAACGAGCCTGGATAAATCACTTAAATTTTCAGAGAGTAAAATTTCTAATTGATAAAATGCCACCCACTCCCCAGCTATCTACTCTCAGGGCTGTTGTGAGGAACATGCTTTGTAAAATTAAAATCATTAGAAAAAAAATGATCTATTATTATGATATGCACAACCTGAGGAAGTCCAGTCCTTTCATTTTATAAAAGAAGAAAAATGAGAAAAAGAATTGCCTAAAGTCACACAAGACATGTGTGTAAGTGACCAGATTCTGAATCATTTGATTCCAGACTCCAAACTACTTCTACTATGCCACTTACCACTCTAATAGGAGGATCAAATACAATAATGTGACCATAAAACCCCACATAGGGGGGACAGTGGATAGAGCACCCTAAGTTACTTAACCCTGTTTGCTTCAGTTGTCTTCATCTGTAAAACAAGCAAACCACTCCAGGATCTTGCCCAAGAAAACCCCAAATGGGGTCACACAGAGTAGGACACACTGAAAATGACTGAGCGACATGAGTTTCAGAAGCTCAATGACTCCTGAGTATGGAGGCACCAGCCTAATCCTTGTTACTGGTGAGGCTGAAGCTGGTAGAGCTAGAACTAGGACCTAGATGGTTCAATCCCTCCATGATACATGTCACTCTCCCTGGGACCTGATCACCTACTCCACTAGGAGATGCTTGCACAGAATATTTCACCTCAAAGTCCTTTTTCCTGAGTTCTTCTCTTTCCCACTTCACCATATAATGAGTCTCTCTGGTAACTGTGAAAGAACTCTTGTTAGTAGTAAGCTAAAGGAAACAAAAATGCAGCTTTTAGTAGTGAAAGGAAAACAGGACATAGCGTCAGAAGGCTTGGGTTTGTTTCTTATCACCTGTGTCATGATGGGCAAGTCACTTTATCTCACTGGACCTCAGTTTCCCCAGCTGAAAAATGAGACAGTTAAAAGCTACATGATTTCTTAGGTCCCTTCCAGCTCTGAATCCCTATGAATTATTATAAAACTTGCAACTCAAAGACATATAAGGTACCTTTTAACTTTACCTTCGTGTGATACTCTGGAAATGTAAAGTGACAATATTCACTTTGCACTGTGATTCCTTCCTAGGCTGCTGTGGACACCAAAGAGCTTGGCAGAGCTTTCCCTCGTTCCTGTTCATTTTGTAGTCAGAACTGCCACCTGATAATTACCTTTCTTCCACCTGCACAGACAACTCAGCCCTGGCCGTCACTTTGGGAATGAAACTCAGTGGAGAGAGAAGAAAAAGAAAGACAGATTTAGGCAGGACTGATTGCTGTGAGACAAAGCCTGTTCCCCCTAGCCTGCTTTTCCCAGGGATTTTAAAGTATTGGGTATATCTATTTGAGCCTCATTCACTAAAATAACAAGAAGTATGGCTCTTCTTTTGGAGAATGGTAATATAGCTTGTTGGAAAGTGTCATGGATTTGAGAGTCAGGGGACCTGGATTTTGATCTTACTTCTGTACCTTGAGCAACTCACTTCTCCCTGGGTCTCAGTTTCCCCATTGGTAAAATGAAAAGGCTAGACCAGATTGTCTTAAAGGTAGCCCTGACAGCACTGACTTGGCAATTAATTGAATGTGGATACTGATGAGCCAAAAATATTTCTGTGTCCATCATATTCCTTATGGTAGTCTGAAAAACCTTTGACTTTCTGTGTCTAACCCTTCTTGAAAAAACACCATCTCTCTTCCTTGACTTATATGGACCCCCACCCCTTTTCTGGAACCCTCTATTCCTGGAAATTCCTGTACTTTATACATCCTTGCTAATTTGGTGCATCTCTGCATGTGACATCAAAAGAGTCAAAAGACTACCTATCAGAAGTAGGCATCTGATCCTCCTTATACAATGTCTGGCCTTCTGCATCTGTGTGTCCCTATAGTGCAGGACTCAGAGTTCTCTGATCCCAAACTTGAAAGAGTAATGAGAGTCTGGCATAAATTGGGCACTGGTCATGAAAACTACCTCTCATGAGGCCATCAATCCCCTTTCTTCCTCTGATTGGAACTAAAGATCATATCATTCAAAATCTAAATCTTGTGTTGGCTGAGTTATACATGTATCTTGACCCAGAGGGACCCAATTATTCCCCTCTCTCCAGTGATGGTGATCCGAGTATCCTTGCCACTGGAATGTCTCAAGTGAGCCGCAAATCTTCCTTTGTGAGTTAGACTCTGCTGAGCACAGGTCTATTGCTTTTGTAATAATTGGTTCATTTGCTTCTCCTAAAGAAGAAATGTCTAAGTCCTCCCAAAAGTAGCTGCAATGACCTGAGATGTTCCTCTTACTAGATATAAGTTCCATGAAGGCAAGGATCTAGCCTTATTCACTTCTGTGTCCTTTCTAGAGTTTAGCCCAGGCTCTATGCATAATATGTACTTAATAAAAATTTGTTGAACTGAATTCAGATTTCAATCTGAAGTGACTGGATGTCATAATGGAAATCAGGAAGACCTCAGTTCGAATCTCATCTCTATGTGACCTTGGGCAAATCCCTTGACTTCTCTGGCCTAGTCAAAAAGAAAGATTAGCATTATATGTCCTCTACAATCCCTCCCTTCCAACTCTATTGGTATTGTGCAACCCCACGCCTACAGAAAATAGTTCTCGTCATCAGATCGACACCAGATGGAATAACGGTCATTCCTGAGTAATTCATTGAGTGTAACATTTTGAAAAATGTCCTTAGCATTCCCCCTTTGCCTTTCTATAAAAGAAAATGGATACCTTTTGTTTTTATATCACTTTCACTTCCAAATATATCCCTCCTCACTCCCGTACTCAGCAAGCCATCCCTTAGAAGAATTTTTTTAAAAGGAGAAAAATGAAGCTGTTTCACAGAACTAACTGACATATCAACTGAATCTAATGGTTATGCAATGTTTCTTTAGTGGGAACAATAATCTTAAGACCCTGCCCTGTGAAAGTAAGGCTTTCAGTCCAGTGGAGTCATTTTTAGTTGTGTCTGACTCTCAGTGACCCCATTTTGGGTTTATTTTTGGCAAAGATACTGAAGTGTTTTGCCATTTTCTTCTCCAGCTCACTTACTGGGTTAAGTGACTTGCCCAAGGTTACACATCCTGGAAGTGTCTGAGATCAGATTTGAACTCAAGATGAGTCTTCCCAACTCCAGGGCCAACACTTTGTGCACTATAGCACCACCTAGTGTCCCTGAACTGACATAACAACTGAATCTAATGGTGTATGCAATGTTTTAGTGAGAGCAATATTCTCAAGACCCTGCCCCATGAAGGCAAGACTGGTTTTTCCTTAAAAGGTCTGTGTGTAGTTTGTACATGTTTGATGACTAACTGACCAAACAGGCTTAGAGAAGTAAAAGTTCAGCAGTGACTTAGCTTCCTAGTGCCCTAAGTATGAGAACCAGGGCAAAAGTAATGGCTTACCTCCTCCCCTCAGGCTTCTGACACATGCAGGGCTGCTGTGCCCAGTGCAATCAATGGTCTCTGCTTGCTAAATAGCATTGCCTTTGCTCAGAATACCCAACCCCAGCCATGACCAACCAAACCTCCTTTTATCAGCCGTCAGATGTCTCTGCAAAGAAAGGAAGGACATTTTCCAATCTCTTCTTCAGGGTCCAACACAGACAACAGGCAAGTCACTTAATCTCAGAATCCCAGTTTGCTCATCTATAAAAGGGGGATAATAATACTTTCCAAACAGGGTAGTTGTGAGAATCAGAGGAAAGAATATAACATGTTTCTCAAACTTTGAAGAGACGAGTCAGTTATTCTTATCTTTTCTCCTCAAATCAGTTCCATATGGGACCATGAACTCCAAATCTCCATTTAAGGAGGAACCTCAACTCGGAAATCTCATTTCTCACCTGGTTGCCCTACTTTGTGATTTTTCTCACTGACTTCTCTAGCATGCCCCTTTTTGGGTCCCTACCCCACCCCACCCTCACTTTTCAGCTTCTTTTCGTGTTTTGGCTTCCCCCATTAGATTATAAGCTCCTTGAGGGCAGGAACTGTCTTTCTTTTTGTATTTGTAGACTTTAATAAATGTTTAATGACTATAAAAAACATCAGTTCTCTAGTTTCTGAGCTCCAGACCTTTTTTCAGCTGCTGGACATATCCATTTCCTGTCATCTTCTCAACAGTAGCTTTGCTGCTTGGACCAGAAACCATGACCTAGAGAATTTAACCCTTAACATCTCTGGAAGTACCCGACTAGGACCCCACACCCCTCCCCAATTAGTAACCCATTACATCTAAACCCAGCCCTATCTGTGCTTCACTTCAAAGCCTGGCCATCTTCTAGAAAGCAGCCTTGTCACACTTTCCCCTTCCCCTTCCTTTCCAGTTCTAGAATCATCATCGAACTGAATCTGTCCTTGCTTCTGGAATGGGTGTGTTCATCTCCTCCCCTACAGCTCCACTTGCCATTCCTAGAGTTTTTCAAAACAACATATCTTCCCTGGCTACCACTCCCTTGTAGGTGTTGTCTTTCTGTATTAGAATGTAAGTTCTTTGATGCAGGGACTGTCTTGTCCTTTGACTTTGTATCCCAGTGTTGCGGTTTTATGGTGTGTTGTGGCAGCACTGTCTCAAAGAATTCAGAGTAAAACCACTTCTAATCCAAGTACAGACATTTATTGAGAATTGATTCCCCTCAGAAGTAGGCTAGGTTCCAAGAGGAACCAGCCACTTCAGAGAAAACAAGATGGATTTTTATGGGGTAAAGCTGCAATTATATAACAGAAATTATGAATATTTAAAAGGCAGAAGAGATTTGTTAAAGGATTAGGTAATAGGGGAGGGGTCCCTACTGCAGTTCAGCCAGTGGTCAAACATCCTGGTCATGCTGCTCTCTGATTGGTTAGCTATTGTGGTCCTGTCTGGTCAAGAGGGATAGTTAGGTAATGTGGTCCTGTCTTGGGCTAAATGGATGATGTCATTGTGGTTGAGTACAAGAACATACCTGTTCAAATACATGAATTGGTTCTGGGAGCAGTGGCTAGCTAGGGGCAGTGGATGTATTGAGTCTGGGGGTCTGTGCTGTGGTTAAGTCAGATTGTGTGGTTAAATAAGGACAGGCCTAATGTTGGATACTGGAGCTGGGGGCAGCTTTATTAGGTTTCCATCCCCAGACTCCTGCTGTTTCTTTTTATTTATTTTTGTTTGGTTTTGTTTATTCATTTACTAGTAGTTTTCAACATTCACATTTGAAAGATTTTTGAATTCTAAACTTTTCCCCCTCTTTCCCCTCCCCCTCCCCAAGATGGTATGCAATCTGATATAGATTATATATGTACAATCACATTAAAAATATTTCCACATTAGTCATGTTGTGAAAGAAGAATCAGAACAAAAGGGAAAATCCATGAAAAAGAAAAAAGGAGAGAAAATAGTATGGTTTGATCCATATTCAGACTCCATATTTCTTTCTCTAGATGTGGATAGTATTTTCCATAATGAAACTTTTTGCATTGCTAAGAAGAGCTAAGTGTGTCAATTCTGATCATTGCACAATGTTACTGTTACTGTGTACAATGTTCTCTTGGTTCTGCTCACTTCACTCAGCATCAGTTCATGTAGGTCTTTCCAGGTTTTTTCTGAAATCCACCTGTTCCTCATTTCTTATGAAACAATAGTATTCCATCACATTTATATACCACAACTTGTTCAGTCATTCCCAATTGATGAGCATCCCCTCAGTTTCCAATTCTTTGTCACCACAAAAATAGCTGCTATAAATATTTTTGTACCTGTGGATTCTTGGTATTTCCATCGGCTATCCTCCACCCCTTGAATTTCTTTCTCTCTTTATCTTTGCCTCTTGGCTTCCCCCGCTTCCTTCAAGTCTCAGCTAAAATTCCACTTTTACAGGGAGCCTTTCCTGATCCCCCTTTATCTTTACTGCCTTGGTTCTATTGATTTTCCCTAATTCACCCTGCATACATCTTGCTTGTATACAGTTGTTCTTATATTATCTCCCCCATAAGATGGTGAGCTCCTTCAGAGCAGGAACTGTCTTTTGCCTTTAAAAAAAAAATCCCTAGCACTTGGCACAATGCCTGGCACATAGTGGTTGTTTAATAAATACTTATTGACTGACACATAGTAGGCAGTTTATAAGTTCTTTTCCATTTATTCAAATAACTGTTAACTTTTACCTAGCAAGTGTATTTTGCAGCTGCTTTTCCCCCTATATCAGATTGTGAGGTCTTTGGGGGCTGATGTGTCTTACTTCATCTTTGTCTAGCTGTTGTCTAGTGCGGTACCTGGCATTCTCTAAGTACTTTGTAAATGTTTGTTGAATTGAATTGAATTGATTGCATTGTGCACAGCCCTGTTAGGCAGCCTCAGTTATGGAGAGCATGAAGTTTCTCTCTACAAGAAATCCATTGTGACATTGCTGAAATCGAATGTGTCAAAAGATGTTGGGAGCAAAAGTGAAGGCCTAGATATACAGCTTCCTAATTTCTCACAGAGGAAAGAAGCAGTGGTGAAAGGAAGAGGAAGAGAGGTTTTGAGTCTCACAGATATGGATCTGACTGTCACCTTCCAGGTATATTGAATTACCTCCTTAAGACTATGTGTGGACCTATTCTGGAAAATAACTTTGAATTCTGGCAGAGAAGTCACTGAATAATTTATATTCTTTGATCTGGTGACCCCAGTGACTGGATATATATACCCCAAGGAGGTTAAAAAAAAACACACAGAGAAAGGTTCCATATATACTGAACTATTCATAGCAGTAGTTTTAGTGGAGGAGAAAAACTGAAACTGACATGAGTCTCCATGGATTGGGGAAATATTCAAACCAATTATGTTATCTGAACATATATGAATGTGAGAAATGGTGAATATCGGTTCAGAGAAACAGGGATAGACTTGTATGAAGTGATGCCGAGGGAAACAAGCAGAACCAGGGAAACAATGTACACAAATGATTTGTTAGTGGTGGTCAGTCATGTCCGACTCCAGGGTCACACAGTCTGTTTGAACTTAGATCTTTCTGTCTCCAGGCCTAGTGCTCTATCCACTGTGCCACCTAGCTGTCCCACATAAATGATTACAATCACACAAACAAAAACAATACTAATAGGTGACAGAACTCTGATTAATTGTAATGACCTATCTTGGTCCAGAGAGCTGGTCATAAAACATACCTCCCACTTTTTGGTGGAAAGGTGCAAAACGTGTAAAGTTCCTTGAGGGCAGGATGTGTGCCTTTTGTCTTTGAATCACTAGACCACAATGCCTGTAGGTGTATGCCTCATCTACACTCTGATGTGGCAGACACTGTCAGATGTGGCCATGTCTAATGGTAAGTGGAACTCTGTTTTATCTAGATTGTTCCCTAATGGTTCCATGGAGATGGGGAGTCAGAAAGGGAAGAATAAAGGAAGAGAGGGTCCAGAAGCAAAGGATGATAGTTAAGGGATTGGTTAAGTGGTATAGTGGCCAGAGAATTGGGGTTAGAATCAGGAAGATCTAAGTTCAAATCCTACTTCAGATACTTACCAGCTGTTTGACCTTAGATAGGTTTCTTAACCACTGTCTGACTCGGTTTCCCCATCTGTAAAATGGGGATAATGATAGTGCCTATCTCCCAGGGCTGTTAGCCAGGCTAATTGGCTTGGCCCTTTGGTGGTCTCTCCTTCCAACTGCCTAGGCAGACTAGATGGGTTTACTGTCTGGTTTTAGTCCCTCAGCACATGGAGAAAAACACACAATGGCTTTCTGGTGGCCACCACTTCCCTGCCCATTCTGTTCTAGAAGGCTCACCGCCAACCTTTGGGGGTACTGACATCCTCCTCCTACCTCCTGCAGAGGTGAATATGACTCTGAGGATCAAGGAATACAACCCAAGCAGGAGTGTTCTGAGCAGCAGGTGACAAATGAACCAGGTGTAATCCTGGACCCTTTGTGAGATTGTCTCCAAGCAGCCCCACAGCCAGGGGAAGTCCAAGGTGAAGGTCAGGAGATACACCATGGGAGCAGCTGCTTCTCCCAGATAATGAGAGGAACTCTGCCTTGTGGGACTCACTCCAGAACTCATCAGTGTACACTCACAGTTTAAACAAAACAGGGGCCATGTGGGGGATATCAATATTGGCTTACAGCTGAGATGAATCTGTTGTCTATAAAAGCAGTCACTATGCACATCTCAGCCAAGCAACCAGCAAAGGGAACTGGCCATTTATTAATTGACTCAGTAGTGATGCTGTGCACTGTCAAGAACTAGTGTGAGACCTGGGATGTGCTGTAAATATTTAACAACAAGCTTTTCAAAAAAGTTGTGACCTTTTAAAATTTAATTTGCATTATTAACATTTACTTGCTCAAGTGTAGAATTGGGGTGGGGAACCTACAGCCTGCAGGCCCCATGAAGCCTTCTAGGTCCTTGGGTGCGGCCTTTTGACTGACTCCACGTTTTACAAAACAAATCCTTTTATTAAGGGGATTTATTCTGTGAAGTTTGGATTCAGTCAAAGGGCTGCACCCAAGGACCTAGAGGGCCACACGTGGCCTCAAGGCCACAGGTTCCTCACCCTTGGTCTAGATAATTAAAAAAAATAATAATAATAAACCAAGTTCTGATTTGTAGAATTTGTTGATTTCTGAGCTATAAATGCTTACACTGAAAATTTAACAATAGTCTCTCAGTAGCTAGTTCTAGCACACCTTGGTCTCTCAAACTCTGTCACTTACAGACCTTGGACAAAATACTTTACCTCAGTTTCCTTGTCTGTAGTGTCAGAATCAGACTTAATGGGTACTTTAGAGAACACTCAATCATAGGCTCATAAATTTACTACTAGAAGAGAATTTTGAGATTATGCAATCTGATGGTTTTGTTCTGTGTGTTTTGTCCTGTGAACACCTTTCAAGAACAATAGAACGTGTTGTTAGGGCAATTTAATATACTGCTTGTAATATTCAATCATTATTTACTGCTTAGGGGAACATTAAAGGTTTTTTAGTGCTGACCATTTGGACCAGGCAAGTGAACCCCCAAGCTTTGCAAACCACCAAACGAGAACTGAGCTAGTCAAGCCCTAATCCTGCTGCTCTAAAACTGCCAGGCTTCTAGGACTCCAGGGGCTTGTTCTGCCTTCGTTTTAATATGACTACAAAGTATACAAAATAGCCACATAAACAGTCCCTGCATGGGACATTCTACATTGCATATATATGCACACATGCATGCAGACACATACACAAATGTGCCTCTACCCATGTGATCACACACACATGTGCATGCACATACATGTACAGTGAGGTTGGATACTCGTTTGTGTACATGTGTGCACACACATACCCACACATGCACACATATGTACACGTGTGTGTTCGAAGAGAGAAGACTGTATATGTTACAAAGTTGTGTCTCATTCAAAGGGTGACAGATGTTACAAAGACAAAATCAACAGACTTTGGCCATAGATAAAGGAGGGCAAAGTAAGTGAGAAGTCAAGTATGGAACCTACATCGCAAGTCTGGTTGACTGGGAGAATGGTGGTAACTTGAACAGTAAGAGGAAAATTAGAAATGAAAGAATACTTTGAGGGAAAGAGAATGAGTTCAGTTTTGGCCATGTTGAGTTTAAGATGTTAATGGGGCATCCAGCTTGAAATGTCCAATAGGCAATTAGAAATGCAAGATAGGTGGTCATTAGAGAGTTTAGGGATGGATAAGTAGATTTGAGAATCATTTGCATAGAGATGATAATGAATCTATGGGAAATGTTGAGATTGCCAAGTGAAATAATAGAAAAGGAGAAGAGAAGAGGATCCAGGATTGAGTCCTTTCAGGGATCCATTCTTAGTGGGTCTGACCTAGATGGCAATCCAATAAAGGAGACAGAGAAGTGGTCAGATAGGAAGAAGGAGAAGCAGGAGGAAAGAGTGTCCTGAAAGCCTAGAGAGAAGACAGTAACAGGGAGAAGAGGGTGATCAACAAAATGTCTGCAGAGAGGACAAGAAGGATGAAGATTGAGAAAAGGTCATTAGATTTGGCAATTAAGAGATAGTTACTGAGCTTGAAGAGGGCAGTTTGGGTTGAATGGTGAGGTCAGATGTCAGACTGTAGAGAATTCAGAAAAGAGTGAGAGGAAATGCAACAGAAGCACCTGTTATAGAAGACCTTCTCAAGGAATTTAGCCACAGAAGAGAGAAGAGAGATGAGATAACATGAAGTGATAGGCAGTGGTGATGGATGGATCAAGCATGTCTGTAGGCAAGAAAGCAGCTGAATAGAGAAGGAGAGATTGAAGATAAGTAAGAAAGTAGGGATGATAGAAGGGACAGACTGCTGGAGAAGATATAAAGGAATGGGATCACTTATCCGTGTAGATGGGTTTACCTTGGCAAGAAGAAGTGCCATTTCATTACGTGAGACAGTGGTTGCAGTAGCAGAAGCCATCAGGCTGATGTGAGTTTAGGAGGAGGAGAGAAGAAAAGCTTCTTGCTAAATGACCTTACTTTTTCAGTGAAATATGAGATCAGGCCCTCAGTGGAGAAGTGGGGAAAAGGTGCCATGAGAGATTGGAGGAGGGATGAAAAGATTTGGAAGAGTCACTGTGGGAAGTAGGATAGTGAGTCAGTTAGGGAGGCATTAAAACAGTGCCTTGCTTCTGTGATGATCCAGTTGCAATTGCATAACATAAATGTGTAGTACATCCATTCAGTAAGGTTTCATGAATTTTTCCAGCTTTGTTTGGCAGCCTGTGAGTAGGAGAGAAGGCACTAAGTAGATGGTGGTTGACACATAGTAAGTGTTTAATGCTTGCTAGTTGAGTGACTGAGTTGTGTGGTGGATTAAGTGGAGAAAGGAAAGACATTGGAAACAGGAGAACCAATAAGGTAATTTCAATAATTTAGGAGAAAGGTGATGAAGACTTTACAGGGTTAATGTTCATATGTGTGGAGAAGGGGACAGGTGTGATAGATATTGTGGAGACAGAATAATAAGACAACAATTATTAGATATGGGGGATGGAATGAGAGAATGGGCAGAATCAAGGATGACTAAGATAGTGAACTTGAGAATCTGGAAGGATGGAGATGAGTTCAACAGAAATGGTGAAGTTTGGAGAAGGCGGAGGCAGAGTAAGGTTGGTTGTAAAGGAAGTTGTTGAATTCTGTCTGCAGCATGTTTCATTTGAAATGTCAACGTGATATCCAAACGATGAAGTCCAATGGTGAGTTGGTGACATGGAGCTGATGGAAAGAAGAGAAATTAGGACTGGACAACCAGATTGGGGGATTATCTAAAAGAGAGCTTGCATACAGTAGGCGCTTAATAAATATTCATTTTAAATAAGAAAAACCCATTGGATTTAATCAATCTCAATTTTTAAGGCTATCAGAACTACACATTCAATTCCAGGCAAGTCAAAGCAATTATTGAGAGCCTACTAGCCATTAAATTGCCTGTTCCATTGTTTTAGCATAAAGTAAAGAACTTTCTTTCAGACAAGAGGGATGGTTAAACCAACTCTCCACTCCTGCAATTAAGACTCTTTTCCCTAGTTCTGTTGTCTGGGGTTACAAAGAACAACTGGTTAATATCCCCCTCATTTTAACTCTTCCATATTCAAAGCCCATTTGAGGCCAGCTCTTAGCCCTCCAGCCTAGACCCTCTCTAGTTTCTCCACATCCTCTTTACAACCTAGGTGCCAAGATGGCACAGAATGCAACTGCCAATTAATTGGTCATTTGTTCTAGTCCAATTATTGAAGTCCCATTCAAAACAATTCAGTCTGAGCTCATCACTTTCCATTTTCAAGCATTTAGCCTTCATTCTTACCAATTAACCTAAGCAGAAATTCAGTACAATTCAACTCATCTAAGTATTTCTTATTCAGTTACAGGGATTATTCTTAGTGCTGATGATACAAATATGAAAATGAAAAGGCCCCTGACCACAAGAAGTTTATAGTTCACTGAAGAACACAGATATAGATCTGAAAAGGACCTTAGAGACCAGCTAGTGAAAACCTTGTCATTTCACAGATGGGGAAACTGAGGTTTAGAAAGGTTAAGTGATTTGTATGTATGTATCTATAGGGTCATATATAGATATGTATAGATGAAATAAGAAGTATAATTATATAATATGTATGTACATGGTAATATAAGTATTAAATGACAGGCAGGATTCGAACCCAAGTCTTCTGATACTAAATTCAATGCTCTTCCCACTGTATTGCTATGCCTCTCAATATGTAGGGGGTAGGCAAGAGTGTGTCCACTAAACTAAGCATCTTAGAGTGTGCATCACTGATCTTTGTCCTAATAGTAAATAGCCTCCTTGTTCTGAGCAGCAACGGAAACAAAAATTTTAGCCTACCTTAATCATAGGATTATAATAATGGCTATCATTTATTATTATAGTGATTAAAAGTGTGCAAAGCACTTTCTTCAGAGAAACTCGGCAAGGCAAATGGTATGAGGAATTTATTTCTAAATTTATTATTATTTGCTTTTTGGAGGGCAATTGGGGTTGTAAGTTGCCTAAGGTCACATGGCTAGTAAGTATTAAGTGTCTGAGGCTGGATTTGCACTCAAGTCCTCCTGACTCCAGGGCCAGTGCTCTATTCACAGCCACCTAGCTGACCTGAGGGATTTTATTTCTATTTTACAAGGGAGGAAACTGAGGCTCAGAGAATCATCTGATTAATAAGTATCAGAATCCTTCAAAGGATCCTTTCTAGTCCTCTGATGAGAGCAGTGGGACTGCCATTAGGTAGCTGTACGTCCTGAAGTAAGTCACAATCTCTCTGGGCCTCAAATTTCCTCCCCTGCAAAATGAATAGATGATCTCTAAGGTTCATACCTATTCTAAAGCTTATGATCCCTGCCTGAGAAGAGCCTGGAAATATTATTGAGAGGCAACATCACATAGTTTATAGGAACTAGAGTTGGAATCAGGAAAATGAGCTCAAATCACACCTCAGACACTTATTAGCTGTGTGACCCTGAGTTTAACTATTTAACCTCTCTTTGTCTCAGTTTTTCCATCTGTAAAATGAGGGGATTGGATCTGATGGTTTCTACTGTTTCTCTCAGCTAAAAACATCTATGAACCTGTGATCCATCTGATATTCCTCCCGTCATGATTCAATACAGCACCTACAAATCCAATTCTTGACAAAAAACAAAGTGTAGATACCTTGAAAGCAATTTAGTCTTGAGCAATGTAGAAGGGGAAAGGGTCGAGAATGTGGGGGAGGAGCTCTAAAATGTCAGTAATCTCTTTAGCTTGGAATCCAAGCACTCCAGCTTCTCTGTTTTTTTCCTGCACCTCCAGGCAGATCATATTTCCATGGTGATTTCTTTCCTTGTTCAGGAGATCACCAGGGAAGAATTTCTCCTTTGTAGGGACAATGTTTGTCTAAATTAGTTTATGCTATTGTCCTTCATACAGAAAGAGGCAACCCCTAAACCCCATGAGTGATAATAATTTGAACTCACATTTATATACTGTGTTAATATTTACAAATAAATTTTCTCACAACCTCCTACTACCATACGAGGTAGATGGTATGAGTGTTTCCCATTTTTACAGGTGAAGACAATGAATCTCAGAGAAGTAAAGTGATTTGCCTAAGGTCACAGAATTAGCAAGCGGCAAAGCTGGAATTCAAACCCAGTTCTCCAGATGGCCAAATCAGTCATCTTTCCACTGTAGGGGATATATGATTTTTTACCTTTTCCATTGTAGGGGATATATGATTTTTTACCTTTTCCCCCTGTATCCATGGGTCTAGTCTCCACACCACCAGAGAGATATAATACAGAGAGATAATATCCAGATAGAGAACAATCAACAAGGTCAAGAGCTCCTTTATAAAAACAGAGACATGAGCGATCAAGAGCACACGCGCGCACACACACACACACACACACACACACACACCAAATTGTCTGAAAGACAGAGGAGAAAATAATCAATATTTTTTTAAAAACCATAAAGGCTATGGAGAGCATGACCATATTCTTGAATATTCAATTATACAGTCATAGAGTACCAGGAATGAAAGGGATCTTTCCTTGTAAAGGTTAGGTTCTACCCCAATTGATCTCAGAAAGCCCAGTTTCAATCAATCAAAAGCAAGTAAGTATGAAAAAATCTTTAATTGATTCAAAAGGATTATAAGAGGCCTTAGGTTATTGGATGAAAGTATATGATACCACATAGGAAATGTCTTATGATTGGTTAAGGATAATCAGTTATATCCTGTGGGCCTATGCATAAGACCAGAAGAAGCCAAGATGCAGTCAGGGGAAGAGTGATTGACTCCAGTGATGAAAGATGTCCAAGAGGCAGTTGACCTTGAGGCATGATGAATTTCTCTCTTTTGCCTCCATTGAGCAAGGGATGATCTTGGAAATTTCAAAAGAAAAACTTGGAAGATTTGATGCTACCACCAGTGTTGGTAACCAATGTCCATTGCAGCTACTAGTAGTATCCCCAGAGTAGCAGTGGCTCATGGGAAAGTCTATATCAGGAGCTAAAAAACACATCAAGGGCAAACTTGATGCACTGAGGAAATGGAATTTTAGGACTCTAAAAAGACACTGACCCTTAGAGATCAGCTTCACAAGGAACTTCATTAGGACCCCACAAAGGGAGAAAAGGGCTTTTAACAACCCAAGCTATGAATTATCTTAGGGACCTTATGTACACAAGGGAAAAGTGTGCCTCAGTGTGGGGGAATTGTTCTATAATAACTATTTTTACTATACCTGCTTAGTAAATATCCTTTCTAAAAGCTGATTATGTCTGGCTGATAATCAATGGGAAGCACACCAGTGGGGGCTTATAAACAACAGTAACAGCTTACTCCAAGAACCCTAAGGGTCAAAGTAACCAGCCACCCTTTTGGAGACTTAGTAGACAGTACCAAGCAGGAGTTGAGGAATTAGCCCTGGAGAAGGTACTACATTAACAACCTTGTCATGAAATTAAAAGATTTAGAGGTGGTAGAAATTTCATCTTATATATGATGAAGCTAAGACTCAGGGAGGGAAGTAAATGGACCTCTTAAAGTTTGAAAATGGTAAATTTAGGGACAGAGCCAAGATGGTGGAATAGAAGCACAAACTTGGCATGGGCTCCAGCTCCCCCAACTTCCAATACATGTAAAAAAAAAGACTCTAAACAAACTTTAGAGCTACAGAACCCACAAAGAGACAGAGAGGAAAAAAATCTCCCACTGAAGGCAGCCTGACAGGCGGACAGAAAGGGTCTATCACACAGAGCTGGGAGCAGAGCGCAGTCCCGCATGAACCACATGGTTCTGGCCCCAGGTCAGCCCAGACAAGAAGCAGCCAGAGCAGACTTCAGGAGAGTGAATCACCAGCAGCTGTGGTGGTCTCCAGACTTCCTAAGCATAAATGCCAAAGACAAAGTAAAAGGTCAGTGTTGTTGGAATGGGGGGGGGGGGGGAGGAGGAGAGCAGAAGAGTGTGGTCCAGTCCCTGTCCCCAGGGAGAGAAGCACCAGAGGCACAGTGGCTGTACAGCCCCACTGCATGGCTGCCTCAGGAGCTCCTAGCCTGCAGGTTGTAGGGGGACCAAGCAACCCATTCAGAAGGTAATCATTTTTGCTTTAACCTGTTTGGATTTGGATCCCAGTCTTGGGTAGTGGTCCTGGGGTGTGTGGCCAGTGAGCTAGAGCCTGTGGGGGCTATAGAGAGGGCACCCTCCTAATAGCTCTGGCAGCTGTGAAAACCCCAGCGATCTGGGACAAAATTCTCTCCATTCTGTAAGCAAAGCTCTGCTGTGGCAAAGAGCTCAAAAGTCAAGTAATTGGCTGGCCATATGAGCAAGCAGAGGAAGCACAAACAGACCATAGAATTCTTTTTTGGGGACAAAAAGTATCAAGGCCTGGAGTGAAAGGAAGACAGCAAAGTCAAAATTCCTGCATCAAAAGCCTCCAAGAAAAATATGAATTGGTTACAGGCCATGGGAGCCCAAGAAGGATTTTGAAAATCAAGTAAGAGAAGTGGAGGAAAAATTGGCAAGAGAAATGAGAATGATGCAAGAAATTCATGAAAAGAGAGTCAACAGCCTGCTAAAGGAGACCCAAAAATACACTGAAGAAAATAACACCTTAAAAATAGACTAATTCAAATGGCAAAAGAGGCCCAAAAAGCCAATGAGGAGAAGAATGCCTCGAAAAGCCAAATTTACTAGATGGAAAAGGAATTTCAAAAACTCACTGAAGAAAATAACTCCTTCAAAATTAGATTGGAGCAACTGGAAGCTAATGACTTTATGAGAAATCAAGATACTATAAAACAAATCCAAACAAATGAAAAAGTAGAAGGCAATGTGAAATATCTCACTGGAAAAACCACTGTCCTGGAAAATAGATCCAGGAGAGGTAATTTAAAAATTGTTGGACTACCTGAAAGCCATGATGAAAAAAAGAGCCTAGACACCATCTTCCAAGAAATTATCAAGCAAAATTGCCCTGATATTCTAGAACCAGAGGGCAAAATAGAAATTGAAAAAATTCATTGATTGCGTCTTGAAAAAGATCTGAAAAAGAAAACTCCTAGGAATATTATAGCCAAATTCCAGAGTTCCCAGGTCAAGGAGAAAATACTGCAAGCAGTCAGGAAGAAACAATTTGAGTATTGTGAAAACACAATAAGGATAACACAAGATCTAGCAGCTTCTACATTAAGGGATCGAAGTGCTTGAAATATGATATTCTGGAGGTTAAAGGAGCTAGGACTAAAACCAAGAATCACCTACCCAGCAAAACTGAGTATAATGCTACAGGGGAAAATATGATCATTCAATGAAATAGAGGATTTTTTAAGCATTCTTGATGAAAAAACCAGAGCTGCACGGAAAATTTGACTTTCAAATAGAAGAAGCAAGAGAAGCATGAGAAGGTAAACAGGAAAAAGAAATCATAAGGAACTTATTAAAGTTGAACTATTCACATTTCTACATGGAAAAAACGATAATTGTAACTCATAAGACTTCTCAGTATGAGGAGAGTTGAAGGGAATATATATATGTATACATACATATAGATGTATGTATAGAAGGGTGTATGTGTATGTAAATATATATGTGTGGGCATATGTATGTTCATGTATACATAGACAGAGGGCACAAGATGAGTTTAATATGAAGGGATGATATCTAAAAAATAAAATTAAGAGGTGAGAGAGGAATTAATTGGGAGAAGGAGAAAGGAAGAGATAGATTAGGGTAAATTATCTCATATAAAAGAGGCAAGAGAAAATTGTCACAAGGGAGGGGAAGAACAGGAAGGTGAAAGGGAATGAGACAAACTTATTCTCATTGAATTTGGCCTAAAGAGAGAATAACATATATGCTCAATTGGGTATCTTAACCTACAGGAAAATAGGGGGGTAGGGGATAAGATGGGGGAGGATAGAAGGGAGGGCAGATTGTAGGAAAGGGTAGTTAGAAGCAAACATTTTTGAAAAGGGATAGAGTCAAAGGGGAAAATAGAATAAGTGGGAGGCAGGATAGGATGGAGGGAGATATAGTTAGTCTTTCACAATATAATCACTATGAAAATGATTTGGGTAACTACACATATACAACCTATATTGAATTGCTTATCTTCCCAGTGGGGGCAGGTGAGGAGGGAAGAAGGGAAAAAAATCTGGAACTCAAAGTTATAAAAACAAAATTTTTTTTAAAACATTTGTTTTTTACATGCAACTGGGAAATAAGATATACAGGCACTGGGGTATAGAAATCCATCTTGCCCTACTAGAAAGTTAGGGGGGTGTAATGGGAATGCAAATTTGGAAGATCTTCCCTGCCCCTAGGCTAAAGTGCACCTGAAGCCTGGGATGGAAGCTTGTTTTTCAGTAGATACTTTTTGATTGGCCAGTGGGTCAATAAGGTTGTTACATTCTCTGAGCCAGGAGAAGGCTATACAAGCCCTGATGTGAGGCTTTGTTTTGGGGGGCTCACTTTGAGAAGTGTTCTGTGATTTGATCTGTATTCTGGGAAGCCGTTGTCCAGGGCCCCCCCGCCCCCGGCTTTGAAAAACCCAGATGTGGAACCCAGATGTTGACTGGGTATGGATGTAATGGTTGGACAATTTGGAAATCTGTCTACTTGATCTGTTTCTGTCTTGATAATTCTGCCTGTATACTTTGAAGTTCAGGGTGCTGACCTTTTCTCCTGAACAAGGTAAACAATATATGTCTGACTGATTAAAGTAAGCTTGTTAACCCATTTTGAGTTGCTTTCCTTTAACAAAGCAGATCCAAGAACCTGTGGTAGCAGCAAACCCTGAGGACGTGCTTGGGGTGCTTGCCGCTACAGGGGGGAGGGGAAAGAATATAAGAAAGAACAGATTAGGGGAAGGGATATTCAGTAGGCTTGCTATTTTGGGGTGAGGGTAGGGGAAAGACAGGGAGAAAAAAATTGTAACTCAAAATCTTGTGTAAATGAATGTTAAAAGCTAAAAATAAATAAATAAATTTTTATAAAAAGAAAAAAAGAAAATGGTAAATTTAAGACAAGAAAAAAGGAAGTACTGCTTTGAACAGTGTGTAACAAACTTTTGGAGTTTGTCATCAAGTATTCAATCTGCAAACACATATTAAGCATGTATTATATACCAAACACTGTGTCCTAGGCACTGGGAATGCAAAGACAAAAACAAAATAGGAAACTTACATTCTATCAAGGGAAACAACATGATCATATATAAGTATATACAAAATATATTCAAATTACTCAAATGTATCATGATCTCACTGATTCAAGAGTTCCCTTTGGGGTGGCCAGGTAGCACAGCAAGTAAGAGCACTGGCCCCAGAGTTGGGATGACCTGGGATCGAATCTGGGCTCTGATACTTAGCACCACACCCAGAAATAACTGGCCGTGTAACCTTGAGCAAGTTACTTAACCCCAATTGCTTGGAAAAAAAAAAAGAAAAGAAAAAGGTTACTTTTGTAAACTAAGAGGAAACAAACAAATTAATTAAAAAAAAAAAAAAGCCTAACCCGAGTAAACTGAAAGGAAACAAACAAATTAATAAAAATAAAAAATCCAAAGGAGGGGGGTGGGGAAGAGTTCCTTTCAAGGATACAGATTACAGCCCATCTGTGCCTGCCCATCTTATGAAATTCTTGTCCATGTTCTCCCAAAAGTTCACCACATGGAGTGCACCTATTGTGGAAGGATGTGAAATACATACTAAGTAATGTTGAAGGTGGGAGTAAGGAGAACTAGGGGCTAGAGGAAGCTGCTTGAGCTGAACTTTGAGGGAAAGTGGGATCTTAAGAGGCAGCAATAAGGAGAGAGTGTATTCCAGGCATGGGAGATAGCTGGTGGGAAGATTGTTTATCCTAGGAGGTGGTAGAGACTGAAATATACATATGTTTAAGAAAAGTTTTATAACTGAACCTGAAGGGCTAACCAAGGCAAATTAGTAAGGGTGTTACCAGACATATGTAAAAAATTTATCTGTAACACACTTTTTTGCTTACATTTATTAACATTTTCTCCAGTATTTTTTTTTTCTTTAGAGGCATTGGGGTTAAGTGACTTGCCTAGGGTCACATAGCTAGCAAGTGTCTGAAGCTCAATTTGAACTCAGGTCCTCCTAACTCTAAGACTGGTGATCTATTCACTGTATTGCTAGCTACCTAATCCCGTGTTTTCTTAAGTTTAATCAATAAAACAATAAATCAAGTCCTGATTTGTAGCATTTGCTGATTTCCACAGTACAAATACTCACGATGGATGTTTAACAATCAGCTCTGGCAAGCCAGTATGAGCTGACTCCAGCACAATGCTGGAAATTAAGACTGTTTGGAAGAAAACATCCATAGTGGTTGGAGCATTATAAGTCAATCTTTCCTTGGCAACTGCTACAGATAGAACACTGGATTGGACAGGGCCATGGGTCTGGAAATGTATGACAATAATACCATTTTGGTGCTCCTGCAGAAGGGATAGATTTTCACTGATCCTCCACACTAACTTGCCTAAAACACATCTTCCCAACCACTGGCCAGGTAGGGATGCAGTCTTTGGTATTGTGACAGAGAAATGCCAAATGACTCATGTGTTGATAAAAGTACCATATATTGGTCTCACCAAGTGTGAGTGTCTAACTGACCAAACGATGCCTGTTTTCCCATCTTCTTGTCTTTGCTAATATTGTTCCTTATATATACCTGGAATGCCCTTTGCCTCTCCCATTCCTCCTCTCTACCCCACCCCAGCCTTTTGACACATTCTCCATTTTTCAAGGTCCAGTATAAATGTCAACTCCTCCCTGAAGCCCTCCCTGATTTTCTGTCCCTCCTATAAACTTGAAGGGAACTCTCTCCTCCAACTGATATTATAATCCTTTATATTTCATTTATATCCGAAACCAGATCAAGTGATACCTGCAAACATTTTATTATTCTGCACAGTTCCTCATAGACACTTACAAGGTTAGAGCTTAAATAAGCCTTAGAGATCACATTAGCCAGACCTTTTCTTTTACAGATAAGGAAACCGAGTCCGAAGGGAATTGACTTACTAACTGCACCCTTGAAGCCTTCTATGATCTCATCACCATTATCACCCCAGGAGAAATAATCTATTCTTCCTCTGGCCCAGAAAATCTCTGTGTTTGTACCTCTCTTTTGTTTTCTTTTTCTTTTCTTTTCTTTTTTTTGCTTTTTGGAGGGGGAATTGGGGTTAAGTTTCTTGGCCAAGGTCACACGGCTAGTAAGTGTTAAGTGTCTGAGGTCAGATTTGAACTCAGGTCCTCCTGACTCCAGGGCTGGTGTTCTATTCACTGTGCCACCTAGCTGCCCCCTGTGCCTCTCTTTTGGACTTGATAGAATGGGAAGAGTACTGGGCTTAGAGTCAGCAGAGACCTGAATTCAAATCCTGCATTAGGAAGCAGCATGTGAGCATGAATCAATTACTTAAACTTTGTCAGTCTCAGTTTCCTCAGGTATAAAATAGGTGTAATACTGGCATTGTCTGCTTCACAGGGCAGATGTGGATCTTAAGTGAGAATGTAGGCAAAGATCTTTGTATACCTTGAAACATTATGTAAATGTCATTTATTATTATATATCCATGCTTAATTTTGTGTCATAGATTCTTAAGTTTTAGAGGTTTGTCATGTGGAACTAGGTAGTACAGCGGATAGAGCACCAAGCCTGGAGTCAGGAAGACCTGAGTTCAAATGTGACCTCATATACTTACTAGCTATGTGACCCTGGACAAGTCACTTAACCCTATTTGCCTAAGTTCCCTCATCTATAAAATGAGCT
>NW_027185798.1:43154679-43154774 GCF_028583685.1 Petaurus breviceps papuanus
AATTTCTAGAGAACTAGAAAAATCGTGCTAACAACTCAAGGGATGAAGGGATGGATGGATGGATGGATGGATGGATGGATGGATGGATGGATGGA
>NW_027185798.1:43154784-43233502 GCF_028583685.1 Petaurus breviceps papuanus
GGATGGATGGATGGATGGATGGATGGATGGATGGATGGATGGATGGATGGATGGATGGAAGGATGGATGGGTGAGTGGTTTATTAAAAGCATACTATGTGTGTGCAAAGCTCTGACTGTGCTAAATAGAGAAATGAGATAGCCCCGCCCCTGAGGAGCTCACATGCTAATGCAGGAGACCACATACATTGGAGGTTTCAGCTACAAGTCAGATAGAAAAGTCCCATGAGCTATCTCAGAAGGTCGTGGGGTTCTTCTCTCTGGAGGTCGCTGTATAAACATGTATTTGTCGGGAATGTCTGTAGAAGAGATTCATATGCAGATACAAGTTGGAGTAGAAGTGCTCCAGGTCCCTTTTCAGATCTGGATTTTCTGATTCTACAGAATTGATGACCCAGTAATTTTAGCCAGAAGAGGACCGCTTGGTTTTTGTGTCATTTCAGTCATGTCTGATTCTTCATGATCCTATTTGGGGTCTTCTTGGCAAAGATATTGGAGTGGTTTGCCATTTCCTTCTCCAGCTCATTTTACAGATGAGGAAACTGAGGCAGTTAAGTGACTTGCCCAGGATCACATAGCTAGTAAATGTCTGAGGCAGAATTTTTTTTGAAGGGCAATTGGGGTTAAGTGACTTGCCCAAGGTCACATGGCTAGTTTTTGTGTGTGTGTTAAGTGTCTGAGGCCAGATTTGAACTCAGGTCCTTCTGACTCCAGGGCCAGTGCTCTATTCACTGCTCCACCTAGCCGCCCCTGAGGCAGAATTTAAACTCCTCCTGACTCCAAATCCACTTTGACACCTAACTGTCCTTGAGACACTAGGGTTAAGTGACTTGCCCAGAGTCACACAGCTAGTAAGTTTCTGAGGCCAGATTTGAACTCACAAAGAAGACTCTTCCTGACTCCAGACCTGGTACTCTATCCACTGAGCCACCTAGCTGCCCCAGAAAAGGGGCCAAAGGAGAGTTCAAATACCACATTAAATAAACCAGTACCAGGACTAAAACTTTTCCAAATTTCTCTCCAGGCTGCACTCCTGTGAGTCTCTGGCTTTTGTCAACCAAGTCACAGAAACATCTTCACCCTGAAAGTTCACATCACCTGTGGACTTCTTGTATTGGAAGCATCCTCTGCCCTAGTGCCCATTTCCTCTGCTTATCTGGTTCCTTCTCCCAGACCCTCCATTTTGAGATTGGTATCCTCAATAGTCCTGATTCTCTAAGCTTTCTCTACCATTACCCCTCTTCTATATCTGTGTCCCCCTTTCAGTTTCCTTTTTATGTACAGTCTTCTTCCATTAAAATGTAAGCTCCCTGAGGGCAAAGACTATCTTCCTTTCTGCTTACATTGGAGAGAAATGATTATTTTTCTACTATATTAATAATCAGTTATTGAATTAGCATTAAGGTTTTTCCTATTTCCTCATTCAAGGACCAGTCCCTGTAGGTCATTCAACCAGTCTCTGAAGGACAAGGCTGATAGATGAGATTGGTCTAATCCTCAGGGTACCTGCTCCAAGATGTTGGGCAGGACTCCACACAACTAGGAAACTTTACTTTTGTTTATAGTATAAATAGAAGCTAATCTAGATGAATTCCAGCCCCAAAGCAAAGGACTCCTGAGACTTACTAACCGTTCTAAAGCCTCAAGCTTAGATTGTGGGGTCCTTTTGTCTGCCCTACAGCTGAACCCATCTAAACGCATTGCCACCCCCACTTAGAATGTGAGCTCATTGAGAGTACATACTATATTGCTTTTCCATTTGTTGCACCAGGGCGTAACACATAAGTACTTAAGAAATGTACTTTTAAAATAATACACTCAGAATTAAAATAAATGGCTCAAGCAGAATCTATTATGCTTCAGATGAAGTAAAAAAAATAGAGCTAGCAATCAGACAAAGCAAAAGCAAAAATAGACCTAATTAAGAGAGACAATCATGGAAACCACATTGTATTAAAAGGTACCATAGACAAAAAAGTTATATCAAAAATGTTTATAGCAAGTTTCTCTGACAAAGGACTTATGTCTCAAATGTGTAGAGAACTGAGTCAAATTTATAAAAAAAAAAAAAATAGGGGGCAGCCAGGTAGCATAGCGAGTAAGAGCACCAGCTCCAGTGTCGGGATGACCTGGGGATCGAATCCGGGCTCCAACACTTAGCACCCACCCAGAAACACCTGGCTGTGTAACCTTGAGCAAGTTACTTAACCCCGATTGCTCATAAAAAATTAAAAAAAAATAAAAAAATAAATTTATAAAAATAAGAGCCATTCCCCAATTGATAAATGGTCAAAGGATATGAACAGGTAGTTTTCAGAAAAAGAAATCAAAGAGATCTAAAATTATATTAAAAATGCACTAAATTGGGGGCAGCTAGGTGGCACAGTGAGTAAAACACTAGCCCTGGAGTCAGGAGGACAGGAGTTCGGTTTCCAGCCTCAGACAGTTAACACCCACACAAAAACACTAGCCGTATAACCTTGGGCAAGTTACTTAATCCCAATTACCCTCCAAAAGGCAAAAAAAAAAAAAAAAATGCTCCAAATCACTATTGATTAGAGAAAGGCAAATTAAAACATCCCTAAAGTACCACCTCACACCTATCAAAAATAACAAATGCTAGAGGTGATGATGGAAAATAGGTATAACTAATAAGCTGTTGGTAGAATAATGAACTGGTTCAACTGTTTTGGAGAATAATTTGCAACCATGCCTAAAGGACCACAAAATTATGTCTACCCTTTAACCTGGCAATACCACTACTAGGTGTCTGCCCCAAATAGATCAAAGGAAAAGGAAAAAAGACTAATATATACAAAATATTTATAACAGCTCTTTTTGTGGTGGCAAAGACTTAGAAATGGATGGGATGCCTATCAATTGGGGAATGGCTGAACAAGTGGCATATGATTGTGAAGCAGTTCTATTGTGCTATAAGAAATTATTTGGGGGGTGGTTTCAGAAAAAGATGGTAAGACCTATATGAACTGATGCAAAGTAAAGTGAAAAAAAACCAGATCATTGTGCACAGTAGCAGCAAAGTTGTGATGAGCAACTGTGAAAGACTTGGCTACTCTGATCAATACAATGACCCAAGACAATTCCAAAGGGCATGTGATGACAAAATGCTATTCTCCTCCAGAGAGAGAACTGATGAACTCTTAAGTGCAAATTCAAATATTATTTTCTTGCTTTATTTTTTCATATTATGGATATATGTTTTGCATGATTTCATATGTATAATTGATATCATTTTGCTTGTCTTCTCAGTGGGTGGGGGAGGGAGAGAATTTGGAATTAGGAGAAGTGGAATTAAAAATTTAAAAAGAAAACTGTTTAAAAATAAGTAAATAAAATGTTTAAAAAGAAAAGAAGAAATATTTTTAAATTCATTTCTGGAGTCAGGAAGACTTGAGTTCAAATCAGACCTCAGATATTGACTTGCTGGATGACCATAGGCAAGTAACTTAAATTCTGTCTGCCTCAGTTTCTCCAACTATAAAACGAGGATGACAATAATAGCACTTACCTCCCAGGGCTATTGTGAGGATCCAATGAGGTAATATTTGTAAGGCACTTAGTTCAGCTCATGCTTAATAAATGCTTATTTCCTTCTTTCTTTCCTACGTGCACTCAATGGTCCAGTTAAACTGGCTTTCTTCCTCTCACATGGCATTCCATTATCTGGTGCTCCTTGGAACAAGAGATTGTACCTCATGCCTGAAATGCACTTGTTCACCTCCATCTCCTAGAATCCCTCTTGGAACAAGCCTCAGCTCAAACAATCGTTCCAACTGCCAAGGCTTTCCCCTCTGCCAAACTGCCTTGTTTTTAGTGTGTATGTGTGTGTAAAATATATATGCATCTATATACACGTGAGTGTATATGCGTATATATACACATTTTTATATGTTTCCTCTCCAATAGAATGTCAGTTCCATGAAGGTAGACATTTTCTTTCTTGTTTTTGCAATCCCAGTGCCTAGAACATAGTAGGCACTAGATAAATGCTTAGTGATAAAATATACAATAAAAAGAACCATATAATAACTCAAATTTTCATAGCACTTTAAGATTTACAAAGCACTTTATTCATGAGTTGCCTATGAGATATTCATTAGGATCACCATTTGTGAATGGGCCAGCATGTATATTGGAACATAGAGTTCACTTGGCATCAGAAAACCTAGGCTCAAATCCCATTTCTTCTACTTAATAACCGTGTGCCCTTGAATAATTCACTGGGATTCAATTTTTTCATCTGTAAAATGAGGGTTTGGGACTAGGTTACCTTGGAAGTGCCTTCTAAGACTAGATCCTATAAGAAACAAAGTATAAGACTCCCTGAGAGGTGATAGTTTCATTCATTTATCTTCTGTCAGATTAGATCACATAAGGTACCATGCAAAAGGCAAAACCTACATAAAGGTATCCTCCTTATCAGATATTTACACTCAGGGCACCAGAATGTTACAGGTGTCTTTGTGAGAGTGGATTTCAATTGCTGGATTGAATTAAAGAGTGGAAGAGAAAGTAGGAGGGAGGGAGAGAAAAAGAAGGAAAATATAAGAGGAAAGGGGTGAGAGTAGTTTGGGGAAAAGAATTAGGGTGAGTATGAAGGGAGAGAATAGGAGGAAAATAGGAGGAGGTAATGGAATATAAAAGGTGGAAAGAATGGAAAGAGAAAAATAAGAGCTAGGGACAGAATAGGAAGAAAGAAAAAAGGAAAAGGAGGGGGGAAGAAAGAAGGAATGAGGAGAGAATAAAATAGATGAGAAAACGAAGGCCATTTGCCAAGCCTTCCCTCTCCTCAGCTCCCATCACTCAGATGCCTTCTAGCACTCCCTCTTCGTTCACCATCTCACACAAAGAAATGACCCTTCTCTTTGCCAAAGTAAACCTCTGTACGTGCACAAGTGATCTCATTCTATCCCATCTTCTCCAACATATTATCCTTTCTGTCATCCCCATTCTCTCACTAATCTTCAACTACTCCTTATCTGTTAGGTGCTTCCTACTGTTTAAAAATATGCCCATGCCTCCCCCATCCTAAAATCCTTCACCCAATGCATTCATCCCATATGTCTTCTCTCTTTCATGGTTCTCTGAGGAGGTCATTTACAAATAGTGCTTCTGTCTCCACTTTCTTCTCTCTCCCTTCTGAATTCTCTAGTCTGGCTCTTTCCAAAGTTATCAGTGATCTCTTTCTTATTTGCCAAATCTATGTTCAATTCTCTTTCTTCCTGATCTCTGCAGCTTTTGACACTGGGGAACATCCCTTTCTCCTTGATAATCTCTTCTCGGTAGGCTTTCAAGACTGCTCTCACCTGGTTTTTCTCATACCTGTCTTGCTTTTCATTCACCTTTGCTGGGTCTTCAAGTCACACCACTTACAGTGGGCATTCCACATGGAGCTGTCCTGGGTCTTCTCCCTCTATCGTATTTCTTTTGATGATATCATCAGCTCCCATGGATTCAATTATCATCTCCATACTAATGATTTTCAAATCTACTTAGCCCAGTTTTAACCTCTCTGTTGACCTCACATCTTCAACTGCCTAGTGGATATCTCAAATTGGATGTCTCATAGACATCTTAAACTCAACACACCCAAAACAGGGCTTTTTATCTTCCCCTCCAAACACTTTCTATCTTCCAAACTAGTACTGTCAAGGTACCACAGCCCCCCCAGTCACCCAGGCTCATAATCGAGGCATTGTCCTCTACGCCTCTCTCGCTCTCGCTCCCCACATCTGATTGGCTGCCACAGCCTGTCAATTCTCCCTTTGCAGCGTGCCCCATACATGCGCCTCCTCTCTCTCCTGCAACACTACCACCACCTGGATGCAGGTCCTTATCACCTCTCTCCTGGACTATTACAGTGACCTGCTCATCTGGTCTCCCTCCCTCCAGTATCTCTCCCCTCCATTCAACTACGAAAGAGATTTTCCTAAACCATGTCAACCTGTATTCAGAGGCTTCCTGCTACCTCCAGGATCAAATATAAATTCTTCTGCTTGGCTTTTACAAGCCCTTCAAAACTGACCCCTTTCTACCTTTAGAGTCTTCTTATACCTTACTCCTCTCTCTTACTACACAATCCAATGGCACTGGCCTCCTTCCTCTTCCTTGAATATACATTCCATCTTCTGAGTTCATGTATTTTCACTGGCTAGCACCCATATCTGGAATATTTTTCATCTCTGTCATCCATCTTCCCAAGCTTCTAGGCATAAGGTACAACCAGAGAAAATGTCCAGAGACAAGAGATGAAGAGTCTTGTGCTAGGAGGAGCCAGAAGATCAGTGTCACTGGATCAAAGAGTCAAGAAATATAAGAAGATTGGAAGGGTAGGAGGGAGATACGTTATGAAGGGCTTTGAATGCCAAAGAGAGGAATTGGTATTTACTCCTTGTAGTAATAGGAAGCCACTGGAGTTTATTGGGAGGCTGGGAGGACAAACATGATCAGACCTGAGCTTTAGGAAATCACTTTAATGGTTGAATGGAGGATAGATTATAGTGGGGAGAATTGTGAAGCAGGCTATTACAATAGTCCGGAGTGAGATGATCAGGATCTGTATCAGAGTAGTAGAGAGCAGCACAAGTCAGAGGACAGAAGGGGTCCTCTATGAGAGATGTTGCAAAGGTAAAACCAACAGGCCTTGGCCACAGACTGGATATGGAGCGAGTCAGTGAGGAATCCAGGATGATTCCTAGGTTGTGAGTCTGAGGGACCAGGGGGATGGCGTTATCCTCCACAGGAATAGGGAAGGTAGAAGGTGGGGGAGAATAATAAGTTCTGTCTTGGACATACTGCATTTAAGATGTCTACTGGACATCCAATTTGAGATGTCTGAAAGGATTTGGAGATGCAAGATTAGAGGTCAGCAGGGAGATTGGGGCAGGAAAGGTAGATCTGAAAATCCATCCGCATAGAGATAGTGATTCAATCTATGGGAGCTAATGAGAATAATATAGGAGAAGAGAAGAGAGCCCAGAACAGAACCAGAGGTACACCTGTGATTAAAGGACTGGATGTGGAAGAGGATCTGGCAAAAGAGACAGAGAAGATGAGGTCTGATAGGTAAGAGAAGAACCAAGAGACAGTGGGGTCCTGAACACCTAAAAGGAAGAGAGTGATTAAGTGTCAAAAGCTTCATAGAAGTCAAGGAGGATGAGGATTAAGAAAAGGCTATTGGATTTAGCAACTAAGAGATCTTTGGCAACTTTGGAGAGGGCAATTTTGGTGGAATGATAAGGTTAGAAGCCAGATTGTAAGGGGTTAAGAAGAAAGAGGAGAGTAAATAGTATAGATGCCTTTTCAATGAGTTTAGCTACAAAGGGCAGAGAGACATACAGTGATAGTGAGAATCCTACCTCCAAATTCCTTCACTAAGAGCATGCATATTTAGTGAGCACAGGGCTTTCAAAGTCAAGGATTCAGGTCAGAGACAGCAGTTATTCCTGGCATTTGAAGATGACAGTTCTCATTTATACTCTTCAACAGCTTGACTATTTTTCTGACATGTCTGGTGCCGCCCAAAATAAATAATTCCTACTAAGATGATCACCACTGACCTTGACCTATTGTTTTTCTTTTAGGGAGATTCAAATTTGCCTTGATGAAGCTTATCTGTGTGATCTTGTGAAGAAGAGAGCATCCACTCCACTCAGGAAACTGCACATATTTAAATACCTAATTTCTCCTGGGCTGTGATGAACCTTTTAGCCTGAAAGCACTTACCTTTGACTGCTCCATATAACTCCAGACTTTGTTCCTAGACCTACTCTGCTGATTACCTCTTCTCACAATCAGGTTGGTTCTCTGGACTCATGTGAGCATCAGTAAGCACTGCCCACAGGCCTTTGGATTTTTAGTGTAAGGCTCAGAACATGCAGTCTATCAAAGCAATATCAAAGCAAATGGATGGGTGCATCCATCTAGCCTGACTCTCCTTCTGGGGACAGAAATATTTAAATAGCAAAAGCTTGTATCTGGATAGTGCAGTTCTCAACATGCTAGCAACCAAGAATTGTCAAAGAGAAACATATCTTCAGAATGCAAGATGACTTGGAAAAAGCAGGCTGGTCACACAGTGAGAGGAAGACATAACTGGTGGGTGTCTTACATGGATGGCCATAGATCTTCTGGGCAATGCTGAACTAAGGCAAGCATAGTGGGTTGAGCCCCAGCGGAAGATGTATAGGGAGATACAAGTGAGCGAGCAAATATGGATTTGGATTCTACATTAATGAGAACACAGATGTGTTGATTTTATTGTTGTTCAGTTCTAATATTGGGTTTTAGAGGAAAGAAGATAACAAGGATTTAACTATCAAGGACTTAACCATTTTTAAAAGTGACTTCTAGAATATACCTACCCTGGGGTGTAATCAGCCCAATCCCTTTCTTTTTTCCCTTTCTCTATTGCTCTGTAAAACAGGTGTTAAATGCAAAACTCCCAGGAACCCCCAAACCATATTAAAATGAAATTGGGAAATATTTAACAAAATAAATAAAAATCCAATAAAACATAGATGTTAATTTGTGGTTTTCTAAGTCAATCCCCTGCAGGGATCTATTTTCATTTGAATTTGACACCACTGCTGGACAGTGACTGCTGGCACTGGCCCAAAAGATTCTTTGCACTGGGTGCATTTTATTAGTGTGGCTGACTACATTTCAGAAAGACTTGGAAGAGGAAAGAAATACTATTTTTGGAAAATGTTAACTACAAATTAGTAAGGTTTCATTTTTTGCACTTTATTGAAATTTAAATTAAAAGGATTCATTCAAATGCCTTCCTCTGACCTTTGTATTGGGAGAGGTTTTTTCCTCTGGAGAAGTAATTATTGAACACCCACTGTATTTAAGACGTGCTGGGTACCATTTTTTATTCATTCAATAAATGCCATAGGGTACAAAAGTCATCTCTGACTTTATGGGCAGATAATTCTTATAATAATAAAGCTATGAATGATAATATATAAAATACATAACACATAATACTATATAATAAAATAAATTATAATAAAGTTCTGAAGCTTTAAGGTTTGTAATAACTCTCCACCTTTTGTCTGTCACTCTATTTGGTGAGTGTTTACGATCTTAAAGCCAAAGCATCGCCCCTAGAAGGGGATCGAGTTGGAAGCCTGGGTTCTAATTTTGGCTCTTACTTTCTACCAGTGTAATGTTAAACAAGTTATTCTCTTCCTAGAACTGTTCCCTCATCTGTAAAGTGAAAGAATTGGTCCAGACTATTTCTAAGGTCCTCCCAGGCCTGATATTGTGAAACAGTGAGAAAACAGGACAACCTCTTATTTTTTTTACTTGAACACAATGTTAGTTTTTCAAATGCCACTCCCTCAATTGAATGAAATCACTTTAAAATGACCAGTTTTCACTCTCATACAGCAGAGAAATGACAAGGGAATCAGAACAGTACTTTTGTTTTATTGAAGACATATTACAATAGACAAATATTATACATGCTATACAAAATATACATTCTTATAGGTGAGAAAATATAAATACCAGGAAAGGGCAACATCAAACCAGGACAACTTGACTGACACCTCTCTTTGGGTACAACTGGTTCTACAGCTGCTATTACTTTGGCATCCTCTGATAGAGAGTGGGAAGGGAAGGGGGATCAGGCTGGGAGGGTGCTGGGGAATGGAGAAGATATGTAAAGGTCAGAAATGTGTCCATTATCAATGAAAAGGCTACTTTATCACCAGTTGAAGTACCCTTGAGCTCTATCTTGGATAGATACACATTTCCTTGAAGATACAGTAACAGCTGATAATGAAACAAAGTTCACTTCGCCAATTGTATCTTTAAAATACAGATATACATAGAGATTCCCAGCTTCCTTTTCCCTGTATTATCTTGATTTGTGATCAGGCCTTGTCAAGGAGTTCACCATCTATTCAGGAGTTCACCATCTATTCCAGCCTACGAGGGACCTGGGTTTTCAAGCTCTGATTGGGGTTATCAACTTCTAGAACACCAGTTAACTTGAAACTTTTCATTTTATAAGTCAGTGAAGAAGGTGGTGGGTGGTGTTTTTTTTTTCTTTAAGACAAGCCTAGATATTGGTTGTGACTGATTATGATTCAAATAAATTAAAAAAAAAAAAGTTAAAGGGCAAAATCAGGGGATGTGGAAGGACAAAATTCATTTGCCAAGCAAAAAGGGGAACAATAAGGAAAACAAGGCATTATTTCCAAATAAAGAGATATGGGATATCAGCTTGACCTTACAAGGGCCAATGTCATGGTGACCTTTAAATAATGTAAAGCAACAAAGCAAAATAAGGAAAGTATGAATTCTTAGTGTTACATTTGCATTCTGGAATTTTTAGATTTCAGCATGTAAACAGAAAAGAGTTAGAAACAATTATTAGAACATCTGGGTACAACACTGAAGAACACAGGTCACTCTGGACTAATCAGGAAGGAGAATAAAAGTGATTACCATGACAATAAAAACACGTGAAACTGGGTGTTTTAGCACACACTGGATATTACCATTTGTTGGAGGCCTTGCAGAGGGGTTTCATTTACCAGACAGGTGCTTGGACTGGATGACCTCGGTCATCCCTTTTTAGCTCAAAGAGCAGCATGGGCTACATAAAACATAAGATCAATATGTTTTTTTTTTTTTAAGTTGGATATTAGGCTCCTAATTCCACCTTCCCCGCCAATGTAACATTTTCTGGTGATTCACAGGATTTAGAACTAACTTGGTAGGACCTTAGAGCTTACCTAGTCTTACTCCCTATTTCACAGATGAGAAAATGAGAGAAATTAAATGACTTGCCCTGGGGTTACAAAGATAGGAAACAGGAGAGCCCAGAATTTGAACTGTGTTTGTCTAATGCCAAATCTTTCCACTTATTCACATTTTGTGGATTTAAAGACTAAAATACAAGGGGGAAAAGGATCCAAGCCATGGTTTTATAGTGGGTAAAAGTCCATGTGGCAGAACAAGAAATGGTGGGATTATCAAAATCCCCTGAAAATGTGGGAATTTCATAGAAATCATAATTGGAAGGGACCTGAAAGGTCACCTATATCAAACCTCCTTCCTAATGTAGGAATCTTTTCCATAATATCCCTCACAGAGTGTCAGTCAGCCTATACTTGAAGGATTTCTCACTGTACTGAGGCAGGCCACTCCATTTTTGTATAGTTCTGATAAACAAAAAAACAAAAAACTTCCTTACAGTGAACTGACAGTTATCTGCTGAATTTACATCCATAAGATCTGTGTTCAAATTTCTGCTTAATACTATCTATGTGACCTTGGGCAAGTCACAATCTCTTTGGGACTCATTTTCTTCATCTGCAAGTGGTTGGCCTAGTTGACATATTAGGTCCCTTCCAGCATCAAACCCATGAACCCATCACTTAATGCTTCTATTTCTGCCCTATTACATTGTCCAATTCCCCTTCCCCAACATTTTTGACAGACTGGAATAAAGTCTGAACTGCCAACATCCTGAGGTCCCTTTTCATCTTCAAAGTGATATATGGAAACAACCAATATCGCACAGATTAATCACATATTTTGATAACACTCCAGGGGCAGACAAATATTTAATTGGTCTCCTAATACCATCTATCTTAGAGAAGTTTGAGTTGTTAGGGAATGAGATTGAGAAAACGGATTTGTAACAGGAAGCCAAATAACTCAGCTAGGCCTAACAGCCTATGTTACGGCAAGCCTTGGGTAACTAGGAAAATAATGCTTACTTTTTTTCAGGTGAAATCAGGTAATCAATCAGTCAAGAGATAAAAATGGATGAATTAGGAACACTTGCTTATCCTACTGAAAGGCAGTGATCAGAAAAATACAACCCTGAGCACTTCAGTTTGCCTCGGAGCTAAGCAAGGATGCTTGTTATAGTAGCATCAGGCAGACATTACGCTATTGAGAACAAACACTGACAGCCGCTAAATTTGTTTGAACTGTGTGGTTAAATTGCTGCCAGAGCATTAGTACTGTCATTAGGCCAAAAACATACGTACAAGGAAGCCTCTGTAATGCCTGCTTCTAGGGCAAGCATGGAGTCATTAAGCTAGCCAAATTTGCTTCTTTTTAGAGCTGAGCTAGTTCTGCCCCTTCTCCAGATTCACTAAGTCACTGAAGTGGAAAAACAGGGGAAGACTGGAATGAACTGAAGCAAAGTGAAATGAGCAGAACCAGGAGAACATAGTAACAGGAACACAGTAATAGGAATAGTATACAACGATCAAAGATCATTCTAAAGAGTTTATGATGGAAAATGCTATCCAACTCCAGAGAAATAACTGATGGAGTCTGAACACAGATCTAAGTGTACTTTTTTAAAACTTCATTTTTCTTCATTTTTGGTTTTGGTTTTTTTTTTTGGGGGGGGGGTTAATTTGCATGACCACACATGTATAATCTATATCAAATTGCTTGCCTTCTCAAGGAGAGGAAGAGGAAGGAGGAAAGGAAGTCTAGAATTCAAAATTTTAAAAGACAAATGTTAAAAATTATTTTCATGTGCAATTGGAAAAAAAAACCACCAAAATATAAAAATCTTCACCGGAAAAAAAAAGTTACTGAAGAGACCTAAGGATCCCAGGAATAGAATGCAAAGGTTTTAGGCTGACGAGTTAGAAGGTGCCCTCCTTAGGGTAGGAAGGAACCACGGACTGGAGAAGTGTAAGTCATTCTTGGGAGGGTGGTGAGTGGATAAGTTACAGTCTAGAAATAAGCAGGGGCTGAGCCATGTACAATCACTTTGGCTAATGAGGGACACTCTTTCAGGCTCATTACCATGCTACCATTCCTGCTGCAGAGGAAGAATCAGGGACGTTGGTGCAAGGACCACCACAAAACCTAAATGGTTCTGTGAAAACTGCTTTTCTTCATGTAGTGTTGGTCTTTCTTGGATCAGGAAGAGAACCCTTCAAAGTGGCTCATATTATAACAAGAAGGGGACAAGAAGGGGAGGGATAAGAAGCGGGCCTGTCATTCAAAAAACTTCTAAATGAAGAGATTTTTTGAGAGGTGATTCTAAGTGAAAGAGTCCACTTAGTAGTCTTATGTCAGGGAAGAAAGGAAATAACAAAGGAAAGGTAGTATTATCCAATCAAGAAAGTGCTAGTAAGTAAAGGAAACCTAAGAATTAAAAATAAATCAATGAAACTTAGCTGAAATTATTGGTGGACGGCAAGGAAATCTTTATGACAATCTACATCTTCTTGAGAAGCACATTAAACAGAACATTTTAGTAAGACAATTGGTGACTGACCTCCCTTCAAATGGCTCAAACCATAATTGGGTTAGGGACCAGACAGGACCACAAGAAGAGACTTAGAAGCTACAAGGAAAACAGAAGTGTGCAACATTGTTTTTCTTTGCCCACTTAAAGCCATTAGCTTACAGACAAAATTTTTAGTAACCAGAAATATCACTTGTTGCGGAAAGTTAATCTGCCTTAAATCTCATATACACAAACACTGAGTCAATAGCTTCTCCACCTACAGCTTCTCTGTACTCTATTTCCTTCTGCATCCAAGGTCAAGCTTTGGCTATGTGTAGTACACTTTATGTCATTCTCCGCCTATTTTGAAAGGAATGTCTTTGGTCAAACAGGTTTTCCTCAACCCTACAAGTACATGGCTAGTAGAACAAGACAAGTCTTTTGGATCCAAAGCACAGAACCACCTGAGGTTTACAAGATGAAAAGAAACAACTTTGAGGACAAACAATCTGTCCACAGAAGAAAAAACAGTGTGAATTTCTGCCCATGAAAACACTGCAGAAAGCCTTAGTTACCCCAGGGATGGCTGTCTCTATGTAAATTATCATGAGGTACCCTGCTTACATACACAGACTTCTTAATCAGTAAGAAGTTTTCAATGCAAATTCTTTTAACTTTCCTATAAAACCCATTTCTGGTCTGTTAAGCAGCTGTCAAAATAACATAGAATATTACATAATGTTGGCATATTAAAAAAATATTTACATTAAGTGGACATTTTACATGTAGTGAATACAAAAAATATTTATAAGTGAATATGTATTTACAACTGCTGTCCTGGTCTGACAGGGTCAGAAACTTAAAACGCAAAGCCCTAAACTTGGTACCAGTCTGCCAAAACAAGGATGTAATTCTTGTTTGTGGCCATGAAAAAGAAAGCACCAGCTCAAAGGTAGGCTTACGCTTACAGAAAAACTCGATGCACACTTTTAGAAGGTCTTCTCAGAAGACCAAGTAAAACAGCCAAGCTCTCTCTGGATAGTAAGCAGCAATCTCATTCTTCCAACCTGCACGTGTCCCACTGGGCCCAGAAGAAATGGTGGTTGTACTAGTCACGTACTTGGGTCCTCTCTCGATCTGATGCGACCTAAGAGACAAGCAAGGTGGGCTCCTCCGTCCTCTTTAGTGACCAGCTCACTTGGCCCACTCAGTTGTACTTGTAAACATGACAGGAAAGCAAAGGTGAACCTTGGGGTTTCCTCTGAACTCTGAGGTAGTACATACACAGCTGGGGATTGGAGTGTGTGCCCACACGCCAGTCTGAGTGGGGAGTATTTCATGTAGCCTCACTGCCATCTTGCACATTCTGAGTCCTGCTGAAGTCAAAGATGTGGCCTTGAAGCCTGTGACAGGGTCTGGGGGAAGCAGAATGGTCCTCATCACTTTCTGTCAGGTTCTCATTTTGGAGAAGTCGTGGTGACTCAAGGACTGGTTGCTGAGAAAAGTGAGATTGTGGGAGTCCTAGTTCTTTGTTTATGCCCCATAAAGGCGGCTGTGATGTTTCTAAGAATAAAATACCAAAGAAGATAATACGAGATCAAAATTCATTTTTAATGACTTTTTTCCTTTTCCTTTCTTAAACCAATTTTTTTTTTAATAAGGCTTTTCAGTATTCCTCAATACATTAAAGAAACACTATTTATGGGGCTAACTTTAGCACCCCATTCCATTCCTACTTCCTCCACCTAAATCAGGAGTGCAAGACCTTTCACTTTGGCACTTCTCTCATAAAAATACAGCATTCCCTCTAAAGTACATGGAAACATTAGACTCCAAATGACACTGACCACCACCCCCAAGCACTTGCAGAATTCAGTGTTTATTTATTTAATTTAAACTGTCATGCCATAAATGGTAAATCCCTGATTTGGTATAGACAATTCACTCTGACAAGAAACCCATGGTAAGCACTATGCATCGCCCTCCCCCTCCCTGTCCATGTGACAAAAAAGTTAGTACTGAAAAGATTATCCACATAGTGTCTCCTGAAAGAAAGCTTTTCTGACAGGTAGAGATTTCAATTAGATTTCTCCTCTACTTGGCTCTACTCATAGTGCACTGCTAGGCAGAAATAAGGTGCTTTTTTCCCCCTTGGGACACTGTTAACAATGTGTTGTATTAACTCTATGCTCTCTGTTTGGGACTAGAAAGTCAGATACCAATGAAAATCATTCAGAAACAAAAATGGAATACGTTAAGAACAAGACAACCTTTAGAACAATTATGAATGGACAAATAAAGTCAAAGGACTCTAACCTGCTATTTTCCTTATTTGGAAAAATAAACTAACAAAGGCAACTAAAGCTAAGCAAAATCACAGAGATTGTTGTATCTGTTTGTATTATTCATATCCACTACCCTGTCTTCTGGGGAGAAAGACAATGACCAAGGCCCTGGCTAATTTCTTTCCCTGAGCAGTGGCAGTAATGACAAATGATGGGTATACTTTCAACAATGGCACTCTTCTGACTTAGGAATGCCATTTCTACCCCACAAAAAACCCTTAGTCTCTTCCACACAGAGGCCTGGGGAAACGCTTCCTCTCTGATAACTGAACACAGCTTAACTATAGCCCCATACACTCTGCAGTGTGTGCATATTCCCCCATCTTCTCCTCTTCCTCAGCCGCCCCCAGCTTGGAATCATCCTGCCCTTCACCAAAAGATCTGGGCTGGCAAAAGACTGGGTGAAAAAGAGGTCCTTTAAAGGTGCTTTTCAGGTGCCAAGTACAAAGCTTGGTTTCATTCACTCACTCAGTAATCCAACAAACATTTAGCAAGAGCCCAAGTACAAGGTATTAGGTGTTCTACTCTGGCAGTTTTGGGGAAAATTACTGCCTTACTCCCTCCCTCACCCAATCTGTTACTCTGTGGTATATCCCCAAATCAGAGCAGCCCTGAGCATATCCCACAAAAAAAAATTAGGAAACTGGCAAGTGAGAAAAATATTTCATATTTAACTCATAGTATCTAGAAGCTGCTACAGTCAACTGAGTGGAAACTTTTTACTCTTCTCAATGACACTACCAAAAAAGGAAGGATTTTTCAATCTTCCTACTACAAATTTTAAACTTTATTCATTTTTATTCCACTAAAAATAAAAGATGAGAAAGACACACATTTTCTGACCAAGCCCAAATTCTTATATACTCTGTGAATTTGTTAGCAACCAAAAATTTTATTCTCAGTCTTACAAGAAAGAGTTCTAGTTTATAGCACAAAATTCAGCATTACGAAAGTAGCCAAACACTCCATCAAACCAATTCATTTGGCACAATGCCAAAGGTACTATTAGGTTCAAAGTTAAAAACTCAAGGCAAAGAAAGTAACTCTTGAGAGAAGAAAACAAAATATCACATAAGCCTTACCATTGCTCATCTGTGTGCATACAAGTGCCTTCTCGTTTATCCTGTCATGGTTGGTGAGGAAGCCTGACATGTCTCTGTCTCCTGAAGATATTAAGGTGCCCACAGCCCCAACTTCTGAGGAAGGATGTATCAAAGAAGCCTCCTGGGGCATCTGGACCATGAGGCTAGATAGCGTTTGATCCAGACCATCCTCTTCAGTGATATAAGTGTATGGACAATACTCTCTAGTCCTGGAGTAGATGTTGGCATTGTCATAACAATCCGAGCAGATCACCCGGCTGCCACTACCACCTGATGACAACATGGGAAAAACCAAAACATTCCTTACTTGAGAAGTGAAGCAGCCAAGCCCTTGTCTTCCTGCTCAATCATGATTTTGTGAAATTATGATGAAATCAAAGGAGCTGAGACAAAGCTGGCATCATAGCCTAAGACACACCTCTGGGCTGTGCGAACAAACCAAGGACTGAGAAGCTGTGAGCTCATTTTATGAAACTCTCACATCAAACTAGGCAATGCTAGCTTCCAGATAAAAGCCTGCAAGGATTTGGGATGGAAACACAATCTCAACAATTTGTGTTACCGGCATTTTTTTTAGAACACATTTTTCCCCTTCCTGGGATAACACTTTGGTTTGGCAAACCCTGCAAAGGCTTCATTCCGACCCTTGCAAGTAGATATTTTGCCTATTTCTGGCAATTCAGACTTTTCTTTACTGGAGTCAGCATGGTACAACAGAAAGAACACTGGCTCTGTAGTCAAGAAAAACCTGGGTTCAAATCCTGCTTCTCACAATTAATCTTGGGAAAGTCAGGTAACCTCACTGGGACCCCAATTTCATCCTTTATAAAATGAAGGGGCTGTGCTAGATGGTCTTTGAGATACCTAACAGCTCTAAATCTATGACCCTGTGATCTCTGCCTGTCAAGAATTTCTGTCTATTGTGGAGAGGGAAAGACTTTATGACTAAACAAGAATTAGAAAACATTATAAAATAGACAATTTTGACATGAAATTGAAAAGCTTCTGTACAAACAAAGCCAATGTAACCAAGATTAAGAGGGAGGTGGGAAATTGGGAAAGAATCTTTACAACCAATGTCTCTGACAAAGGACTCATTTCTAAAATATACAGAGAATTGAATCAAATTCTAATTTAAGAATACAAGTCTTTGTTGATTCCCCAGTTGATAAATGGTCAAAGGATATGAACAGGCAGTTTTCAGAGAAAGAAATTAAAGATATCTATAAGCACATGAAGAAATGCTCTAATTCACTATTGATTAGAGAAATGCAAATCAAAACAACTCTGAGGTACCACATCTCACCAGTCAGATTGGCTAACATGACAAAACAGGAAAACGATAAATGCTGGAGAGGATGTGGGCAAATTGGATCACTAATGCATTGCTGGTGGAGTTGTGAACTGATCCAGCCTTTCTGGAGAGCAATCTGGAAGTATGTCCAAAGGGCTATAAATATTTTCATACCCTTTGATCCAGCAATACCACTCCTAGGGTTATATCCCAAAGAGATCATAGAAATGGGAGAAAGACCCATATGTACAAAAATGTTTATAGCAGCTCTTTTTGTGGTGGCAAAGAATTGGAAATTAAGGGGGTGCCCATCAACTGGGGAATGGCTGAACAAGTTGTGGTATATGCACGTTATGGAATACTATTGTTCTATAAGAAACGAGGAGCAGATGGACTTCATATTTACCTGGAGAGGCTTATATGAACTGATGCTGAGTGAGAAGAGTAGAACTAGGAGAAATTTGTACACAATTACAGACACAACGTATGTGTGATGACCAACTCTGATAAACTGGACTTCTCTCAGCAATGCAGTGATATAAGTCAATCCCAAAAGACTCATGATAGAGAGAAATATGTGCATCCAGAGAAAGAACTGAGTTTATATCCAGGTGGAAGCAAAATACCTGATCTTTTTCCTTCTCTTATTTGGTTTTATGTCCTCTTTACCATTTTTCATTCCAGCTAATACAATCCGTCTTTATAACCTGACTAATGTATAATGTGAAAGTAAAAAAAAAAAATAAAGAATATCAAGAGTGGTCAAAAAAAAAAAAAAAGAATTTCTGTCTAAAAGCAATCATACAGATATAAGTCAGAGGATCTGGGTTCTGATCTCAGCTCTGCTGCTCACTACCTGTGAAACCCTGAGCAAGTCATTTCTTCCTTCTCAGTCTGTACAATGAGATGCTGGACTGGTGACCGTAAAGGTCCCTTTGAGCTCAAAATCTCGGATTCTTATTTTCCTTACAACCAGATGCTTTCTGGTAGGACTCTACGCTTGAAATAATGAAAGAAAATATGATGCATTTCACAGAAATGTTTTTAAAACCAATTTCCCAAATACATCTCTTTTGTGTAGTGAAATTTGTACCAATTAGGTTCCAGACAGGCTGGAATGACAATCAAGCAGGTGCAGTTACCTTCTGGGCCTTTATGTATGTATCCACTTGCAGGTGGCATGAGCTGCTGGTGACTCCCGGCCTCAGAGTTGCTATAACCTTCCTGTGGTTCAGACAGTGTTCCCTGAGAAGATAGGTAGCTGGGGATGTCAGCAGGCAGATTCAGTTCTTCTGCGGAGACAGGCACACAAACAACTTTCAAGTCAACACTCGGAAAAGTACTGAGCATGCACAGTCTATGCAAAGGTATATCAAATAATCATTAACCAAATGTCACGTAGGGATACCAATACTCCTGCCACAGTTCTCTGGGCTCCAGGCATTTTATCTGGCTGTTCCCTGTGCCAAGAATGCCCCCTAGACTCCTTTTAAGTCCCAGCTAAAATCTCATCTTCTACAGGAAGCCTTCACCAAACCCTCTTAATTCCAGCACCTTCCTTCTTTTAATTATTTCCCATGTATTATGTTTATTTATTATATGCCATGTATATATTTGTTTGTATGTTGTGTCCCCCCATTAGATGTAATCTCCTTAAGGGAAGGGGCTGTCTTTGGCCTCTTTTTTTCAATCCCTAGTCCTTACCACAGTGCCCAGTATATAGTATGCACTTAATAAATGTTTATGGATTGATATTCCCCCCAATCTATAACTGCACTGAAAAACCATCACCCCAGCCAGTTACCAGTTCTATTTTCCTCCTTTACAAATTATGCAAAAAGCAAAAATCATATGCACCCATGATTTCTCCCACTTGCCTGCCAGACAGACTCCTCTCTCCTGGGCTTTCAGTATGGCAGGTGAATAAAATTAGTAAAATCACAACATTTTTTCTCCCCTCCAAAGCAAATAATC
This sequence comes from Petaurus breviceps papuanus, assembly GCF_028583685.1. NCBI lineage: Eukaryota > Metazoa > Chordata > Mammalia > Diprotodontia > Petauridae > Petaurus > Petaurus breviceps. Next base: position 43,174,746 of record NW_027185798.1, read on the forward strand.
TGATCTTATTTCCAATGGGATGGAACAGATGAAGACAAAGGAACCACTGCAACTCGCAGAGTGTCAGGAACATATTCTTTGCACAAGGAGATGCTTCAGAAGCTTAACAGTCACTTCAGAATGTTCCTGATACATCAAAGTCAAAAAAGCTCTAGCAGAAAAATGCTTTACCACCCTTATCACAAACCAGGGCTAGATTATCAAAGTCCCTTGGTTCACTCATATTTTCTAATATCCCCCTGCACAGCAATTACTAAAACCTAAAAAACAAGCCCTCCCTCTGCAGACCCTTCCCACCTGTATTGGTGATGCTGTAGTCTTCATTCTTCCTTCTCATATGGTAAATAACAATGACCCAAATCAGAGAGGTGCCTACAACACAGCACACCACCACGATGATGACAATGCCAACAGTGGTCCAGCCATCATCCTCATGCCCAATGCTACTTTGGGAGGAGTCACAATTGGAGGAAGAGATGACATTTAAGTAAATGTGACCACGCTCTGTCCCCAAGGTGTTGGACATGATACAAGTATATTTCCCAGCATCTTCTAGCCCAGCATCTACAATGATAAGAAGCTGATTGGCTGCTGCAAAGAAATGCCTTTCGGTCACCATCAGAGGACCATCGTCTTTTGTCCAGTTGAGGCGAGGGGTTGGACTTCCTCCAGCAATGCACTGCAAGACAGCCGTCTCACCTCGAGTTACAGTTCTGTCCTCCAGGGGTCTAATAAAAGAAGGTGTTTCTGGAAGGCAAAAAAGAACAGCATTTTAAGTGACGCAACCTTACTTGCATTTGTCTTTAATAAATTAGGAAGAGGAACATTTTTCTAATATTATTTAAGCTCTTTGGTGCCATGCTGCCTCAAACTCCAATATTATCATGGAAAACCACCAAAAAGTCAATGAATTCACCTAAGCTGGACAAAGCACATGGATAAGGTATTTGTTTCTTTTGCCAACAGCAGAAGGATCAGTTCTATCATGAAAACAGGACTTCAGCTTCTCTTATCAGAGCCTCTCCACAGACTACATGACCCACCCAATTTTATTCTCAAACAATACTCCTCCCCATAAGGGACAAGAACAATAGAGGGACCAGGATACCCAGGCTCCCCGGCCGCTTGGAAGGAAGATGTCTCATTAGTAGGCTCCTTTCCCACAAGACCAGGTGTAGCTCCTGAGTCTAGAGGTTTCAGTAAAATCCTGTGAATCACAGGAAAGGAAAAGCAGCTCACCTAGCACAGTTAAGGTGGCATTCGCTGAGAGACCACCTGCAATATTCTGTGCCATGCAGCTATAAATGCCCATGTCTTCTATCTTCACATTGGCAATGAAGAAGACATCATCCTCAGGCATAACATGCATGCGTCTTTCTCGTGCTGCAGGGAAGTCTGTGCCTCCATCTTTCTGCCAGGAAATCTGAGGTGCAGGGTGACCCTCTGCAGCACATTCCAGTCTGGCCATGGCTCCAGTACGGATAGTTAGGTCCATTGGGGTTTTCAGAAATGATGGTAGCTCTGTATCAAAAGAGGTCATAGCAAGAATGTGATGAAGAATATGAATGCACGAGAAAAACTAGCATCCTTACTACCAAACCCTAGCTCCTCACAAAGGCCAGTGAGATCACGACCCCCTCCCCGACCCCCCATGCCCTGGGGGAGGTAACCACTCCATTCCCAAGAACTGACTGATTAGCAGCCCCTTGCCTCATCCTGGTCTCTGGCCCTGCAGACAGCCCAATTCTACCACAACCTCCTAGGAAATAACCAGAGGTGCGGCTCCAGCACCTGCCTGCCTGCCACCAATACAGTCTCAGCAGTCACAGTTATGAAATATCCAGAAGAGTCTCTTGCCATTACAACCCCTGGCATGGTTTGATGGTTCAAATTCAGAAACCAGTGGGCTCTATCAATCAGAACAACCCTAGAGATGTTCACCTGTCACCTGATCGACTGTCTCCCTACATTCTAAAGGACTGGGCCCTTGGTATGAACTGACGCCAGCCCTCCACGTCACTGCCAGCTGCTTTCCCATTTCCCCTCCAGCTGTCGTCTCTCCTCATCAGAACACAAGCTCCTTGAGAACAGGTACAATCTCAGTCCTCCATGTGGATTTCCAGCACCTGACTCCCCGCCAGCTACCCGGATCTATCCCCCTCGGTGACTCTGCACTGCCTAGTCCACCCTGATCCCTTAGCTTCCTTCATGACTCTCCTGCTCTAGGAGCCCTTTCCAGCTCCCATGCCAGCCCCAGCTGCCAGTGTCACCTCCTGGGAAGCTACTTTTTCCCTCCTGTCTTCCCCATTGGATGGTGAGCTGCTTGATGGCAGGGCCTATTTCTGCCTTGTTTCCCCAGCCCTTAGTGCAGTGCCTGGCCTACAGACAAGTATTTAACAAACAACTACTGACTGACTATGAAATTCATAACCAAGCCTTGTTCGTTCTCCCATCTCAGGAAGGGAATAAGCACTTAAATAGTACCTACTGTGTGCCAGGATCTGTGCTAAGTGTATGACAAATATCATCTCATCTGATCCCCCTGGCTATTATCATTCCCATTTTACAGTTGTGGAAACTGAGGCTGACAGAGGTTAAGTGACTTGTCAAGGGTCACAGAGCTAGTCAGTGTCTGAAGCTGGACCGGAATTCAGGTCTTCCTGACTCTAAGCCCAACCTCCTACTCCCTGCAGCCCTAGAACTCAAGTCTTTGGTACAATAACTAGAACTCAAGTACAAGTACTAGAACTCAAGTTAATGGTACAATAACTTCCAAAAGCAACTGCCTACCCTCACTAACAGAAAGGAAAGCAGGATGTCCAAAAATGTGTGTGCATGCACACATGTATCTGTGTGTATATTTATATAAATGTGACATGCATGCATATGTATGCACATGTATGTGTGTATATGTACACACATGCATATATGTATGTGGGTGGGTGTGCGTGTATGCACATGCGTGTGTGAATCTATGTGTGTATATATTTAAAGCCACTTGGAATGAGGTATCTTCATTCATTGTTATATTTTTACCTACAAAGAGATCGGAGGTGAAAGTTTCTGTGCACATCACACACCATCATGGGACATGAAGAAAACAAGACCCAACAAGTGCTGCTCTTGCCCCTACTTGGCACAGAAATGCTATGGTCATGAGGTGATGCAGGGAAGGCACACCAGGGGTGGGCGGAGCCAAACAATTTGTATACAACAAAAAGTAAACACATTTCCTTGTCTATCCTGTGACAGAATCTCAATAATTCTAACTCATCCTATCAGTGGGGACTGACACCCCCAAGTATTTCTCAGGGTGAAGGCAGTCAGGCTCCTAAAGGGAGGTAACTTGGCCTAAAGGAAAGACCAGCATTCTTGGATGTAAAAGATTTGGAAGTTCAAGCCCCAGCTCTGCCATTTACTAGCTGGCAAATCACTTCACTTGAAAGTCTCCATTTCTTCATTTGTGAAATAAGGACAATACAGGTACTACCTATATACCTCAAGACACTGTGAAGAAAGTACTTGGTAAATCTTAAAAGTGCTATGGAAATATAAATTCTTATGTTGCCCTTCTGTAAAACTCCTTCAAAGTTATAGACCCCCAAAGAATAGTAAATGGGCAAGCTAGCTCAAATAGGGAAGCTGCCCACTCAAAGAACTCTACCACAGTACAGTAATGTCCTCCCACATATCAGGAGGAGTCTAATTTTCTTGGTCAAATGAATAAAATCAAGAGAATAAAGTTATTAACTTTTCTCAAATTTAAAAGATAACAAGGGAAATGGTTTCTTACCATTCACAGTTAATCGAGCTTTATGAGAATAATTAGAACCGAAGTGATTAGTAACAATACACTGATATTTTCCTTCATCTGTGAAATTCACATTGAAAAGATGTAAAGCAGTAGTGTACTCCAAGGCTTCTCCACCTTGCTGCCGATAGCGAGCAAAGTTCTCAATATCGGCGTCATACAAGATCTCACTATCTTTTCTCCATGCAGTGGACATTGGCGAGTCACTGCTACTCACTGCCGTGCATGTAAGGGTCACATTGACTCCTTTCAAAGCAATCGTGGTCTCTGGGTGTGTCCTTATCTGGGGCTTAGGAAAATCATCTGTGGAAAAAACCAAGAGAAGCTAAATTAATTGATTTGTTTTTTCAAACAATCAATCAATTTAACTAGAAACCAAATGGGCAAAGGACAGTTAAATGTACCTTCCAATTGCTGTAATTTGAGTCTTCAAACCTTAATCTTGCTTCCTAGATGGCATTTCCATTACCTTCCTAATCACCACCAGCTACTGGGCAGAGGGGTAAACAACTCCTGCCCAACATCCTAAGCTAGTCTCACCATTTGCTATACAAATCTAAGCAATCTTTAACCACTCTGGGCTAATTTCCTCATATATAAAATGGGGAGTAAACTCTTGTCCTATTTCATAAGGAATAGTTAGCACTAAAAAAAAGTTATTTGAAGATATTTTATGTGGCAGAGCTGTCTTACAAACAGCGTGAGTATCTTTAAGTTAAGAGTGGCTACAGATAGCAGGGGTGGAGGTGGGGGGTGTAAGAGAGTGCTAAAAGAAAGATGACAAGAAAAAGGCACTTAAAATGATAAAGAAACTAGTAATTTGCAAAACAGGTCAATCTGCCTGGAAGTTTCATATCATATGAATATAAAAAAAAGTTACTCTACTTCCAAAACCATTTTGCTTTAAAGGAAAATTCTGTAAATATGAAAAGGTATAATATAAAAGTTTAGTCAAAGCCCAAAGTAAGCAGCAGATCCCAGAGCACACACACCAGATGGGTAAGGACACATTTCTAGAGAATCATGGTCACTGTCTCTTTGGACTCTAGACACTGCATGAAATGTACAAACCGCAGACAAAGTCTTTGGGATCCACATTGAGGATGTTCTGCCCGGCTAGCCATTCAGGGTGGGCACAACTCACATTCACAGCCTGTTCTAAGTGACTATCCACCAGCCACTGCAGCAGCCACCTCAGCTGGCAGTCACAGAGCAAGCTGCTGGTGTTCAACATCCTACAAAGGAGACACAGAGAGAGAGAGAGAGAGAGAATGTGAGGCCCCAGGCTTTCACTCCTCACCCACCAGGTGCCTAGTTTACACATCACACTCAACATCTCCTTAGGCAGAGAGTTGTCCTGTCATCCCTAATGAGGGGAGGTTACTTTCAAATTCTTTCCACAGGACCAAGAGAACGTCACTGGAGGTGTGCCTGTGGCCTACAAGAAGCCTGATAAGCACGTCTGAAAAATAACGGCTTGCTTAAACAACAATGATCGTGCTTCTACCAAGGCCCAGAATGATGTCCTTCAACCTTTTCAAGAGACCAAGGTGAATTTTTATTGGGGTGTAACACTGCCTAAACAAGATTATATTCCTGTGTTTTCTCACACCACGTTGTTTGTCCAAAAAGATAAGCTCAGGTAAAAAGACAAGCTTCTTCTATGATTTTTGCTATCTCACCCCAAAGGCCTTAGCACACCACCCTCTTGCAACAAATAAACATTTGAGCACCTGACTCTGAGGCAGAATCAGGCATTTGGGGGGAAGCATTTAGATGAACCTTTTTAATTGTTCATTGAAAAATCCATGCCAGGGTTCAATTCCCCACTCTGAGCCATCCCGGGTTCCTTACACTCTCCACCATCTTGGTACCAGAAGTCCTCATAAATGAGGAAAAGCATCTTTTAAAAAAAAATGGAGAAAACTAGTTTTTAATGAAGTATGTATAAAAATAGCTAATGGTGGCATCATTAAGTAAAAAAGCATGACTGATGACCATAAAACCCTTGAACTTATTTGCTCAAGATCACAAAGACTAAGTTAAAAAAAAAAACCCACCTTATATTTCTTCCGCTGCAACTATAACAGTTTTTAAATAATATACCAGTTTGAATTACCCAGAATCACTATTAGAAGCAGCCACCATCAGTGGAAAGCTCTACATCATCAAATGAGATCATATCTGGAAAGGGCCCAGCACCATGCTGGGCACACAACAGACACTTAATAGATGCGTGTTCCCTGCCCCCTCCCTTCACACCCAAACCACAGCCGACATATGGCTGTCAGAGCCAAAGGCCAGGGGCAAAGATTAGTGGTGGGATGAAAGGGAACAGAGTAGGACAAAGACCAAGGGAAAAGATCAGCTCAGATGAAGCAGCACCAGCAAAGCCCATGCCTGGACATTTTCATGGGTTGACAATTAAAAAAGTAACTCAATGTGATATCCAGTTTTTACTCTAATTCCCAAACACGTTTTGGGTCAGGCTCATAGTCAAGACAATAAACATCAGGGACTGATGACAGGAAAGAAAGAAGGTTCTACTACTTACAGTTCTTTCAGATGTGTCTGAGCGAAAGCATTTTCTTGGATAGACATTATAGCATTATTGTTTAAGTCTCTGCAACCAAAAGGAACAAAACACTTTTTACCTCTCTCCATTTGTACAACTGTAACTGAAACACTTTAAGTAGACACAGAGACCTTTGCTAACAGCAAAGGTTATTTATTCAGTGGATCCTAATGTATGCAAACTACTTACAGATGCTCAAGGGCTTCAAGACCAATGAATGCCTTCTTTGTGACCGACTTAATATGGTTTCCTTGTAAGATTCTGAAACACAAACAAACCTTCCTAATAAAATTCTCCAAACCCCACCACCCCACCACCCCCCCCGCAAAAAAAGCCACAAGGCCAGAATGAACTTTTAAAAAAAATTCCTCAATTTTCAAGAGTTAAATACAAAACCAAAAATAACATGAAGGCTCTAAGCATCACTCTGACCATGATCACGGTAAATGGAGTGGTCCTCCTTATTCTATGTTTTGCTCCATTTTGTACCAGATCCAAGTCTCAGAGGGGACTCCAGACTGAGAGCTGGAAGGACCTCAGAGGTTGTCTAGTCCAGTTCCTTCATCCTGAAGGTGAAGAAACTGCAGCCTACGAGGTTAAGTGAGTTTCCAAGGACACCCAGGAAGAAGAGAGTGGCAAAGCTAAGATGGGGTCCTGGGAGCCCTGGCTTCTGTGCACATCCCACCTTGGCAGGTAGCCTCCTTGGTGACAAGCGGCTGGAAGGCCCAGCTTGTTTTCAGTTGTCTTTGTCTTACCTATAGGATTGCTTAACATCTGCTTGTTTAATCAAATCTACATGCATTATCTCACAGAAGCTCACGTTCAGGTGTAAAAATAGACTCAACAATTCCAATTATTGCTAGATACAACTGATGGAAACTTCATGATGTTAAATAGTTTTCTTCTATGACTACAATTCCTGTTACTCAGCACGTTTTTTTTTAACCTGAGCACAAATAGCTTCACTAAAACTGCCCATAATTTTAGAAGATAATGGTTTTTCAAGAGTAGGGACCCAAAACAGAAAGCAAATCCAGAAATAGACTAAATTCCTCTGGGTGGAAAAGGGCATCAGCTTCAAACGTCTTCGTGGAAACACAGTTGTGAAACATATTTTTGCATAGGCACACACAAGACTATGAATACATACAATTTAGTGAGCTTGGTGAGTCCTACGAATGCTTCACTTGCATCTTCTATGGCCCAAGAGATCTCATTGTTCCGTAGATCTCTGCAAGAATGAAACCACCTTTTTCATTTGGGGAAAGGCCTGAGACCACAACATTAAGTTAACATGGAAGCTCAATGGTTAGCATCCTGACACAGTCATACCAAACAGCCACTCTAGTTTGATCCTTTATCTAAAAATCACACAGTATTTCCAATGAAGACTATGCTTTGAATTAGTTATTTAGGAAGGAAGCTCTGTGATCATCTGAAAGATAGACATGTGAGAGAGATTTGCTATTTGTCACAAGCTAAAAGATTCCAGAGGCAAGCCTGGATAAGTAAATTAAGCAACATGCTAAGAATGTTAATCTTCCTGGCTAACAGTTCCTAATTGTGTTAGCGTATTAAAAGATTATAGGAAGGGGACTGTAGGGGCTGCCAGGCAGGCAGCAGTAGGTTTTTCCAAGTGCAAGGAATACAGCTCACAAATCTGGTTACTGGCTAATGGGATTTCTTTGTGACCTATGTGTATCCCCAGGGTCCTTAGCTTAGAAAGGCTGACTAAGAGTAATGCCAATACAGCATTTCACAGCTCCAGAGCAATTAGACTCTTCCCCTGGGAAGCAAGGAGAAGGCACCCACATGAATAACAATGCCTACAGTGTTTTCTTTAAAATGAAAATTATGGGTCTTTTAAAATCCACTAGTCCATCCTCAAAGGAAATATAGCTACATGAGTATGCTTGATGAAAAACACAAGCAAGAGAATATTTTTAGTATTTGGTATCTCTTCAGGCCTACTTATGCCAAAACACCAAGAGTTTCTACCTTTACAGGTTATTTTAAAGCTATGTGCATTAGTTAACTTTCCTAAAAACTGAGCATTAGATTACTAAAACCATCAATGGCCCACCTTACTCAAAATCTTGCTATTAAACAGGAAAGGTTTTTTTTTCCTCCTGACTTCTATGACTCAGTTTATTTAAGACTGCTCATCTCCTGCCCTTCTTCCAGAAGAAAAAGAAAGGCCACAGGACAAATCCAATCCCAGGGTCCAGGATCTCCAAACTCTGGCTCCAATTCTTACAGTCTTAGACAGCTAAAAGCAATCAATGATGGTGTGCACAGAGTATTACCCCAAATTCCCCAGTAGTTTCACCCTTGTTCCTTGCTAAAGTACAGTTGTGGGAGTCAAGACTAGCTGAGATTCCCTTTGTATTATCAGCTCTCCCAAAATGGCTGTATCAGGTAAATCCAATCTCCACTAGTCTATTTACTCTGACAAGAAGCTAGAAAGCTCTTGAAAATCAGCCAAATCCAAATTTGGAGAAAAATCACCTCATCTCTTTTAAAACTCAAAAAAGCCTTGGTATAAGAAGCTCTTAAGTTGCCATTCTCATGCATGGTTTAACACCAGAGTTTGCAGCCTGCTCCATCAGCAGGCCCCCTTGTCTTAAAGCATTTGTTGATTCCAAATTTGATGACCAGACAGTCTTCTACTTAGGTCCCTTTAAGACCATATAAATTCTGCCAATTAATCACTTTGTTCACTCTCTTTTTGCCATACATTTTTTGAGATTACTTTTATTTCATTAAAATACATTAAGGTTAACAGAACACAACAATTCATAAAAATCTCCTTTTTATTTTGCTAGTTTTTTGCTAGTTGAGGCATCTTCTTAATGAACCAACAATCAGGATGATTTATTTCAAATGACTTTCTAAGTGAGAGATAAAAGTTCAGATGTATTCCTGATTATCATTAAAGACAGTAAGTTCCTTCTAGATAAGAATGCTATGTCTTATGATACCACCCCTACAGCGCTTAGCATAATGGTAGGCACACAATGGATAGTCAGCAAATACTTGTGGACTGATTAATCTAAAAGATGGCTGAAAGATTTGTCATAGGTTTAGCCTAGGGCAAAGAAGCAACAAAATTACAATAATTACAAAATTATTAAATTCCAGTGTTGAGTACATGTTAGTTATTTTTATTTCCTCTGCCTTTTTTATTGAAGCAAAAGCCAATTTTGCTGAACCAGTATACTTACAGTGTCTGAAGATTTGAAAGGTCTTTAAAAACCCCATCAGCAATGTGAGTGACCCTGTTGTCCCCTAAATTCAACTTCTCCAATAAGCTCAGACCCACAAAGGCAGATTCATCCAGACGAGTTAACTGATTATAGGACAAGTCACTGTAAATAAGATTTTGGCAACAGTAAGGAATTCATTATACCTGAGTTAAACTTTACAATTCACATAGATACATGTATTCTAGAACTTTCAAACTCCTAGCATACAGTTTAGGAACTTCTAACCTTCATTACCAACTATGGCAATTATTCATTTCAACCTGACCTAAACTGCAAAGTCATCACTGAACTGAATTTAACACTTACAGTTCAGACAGCTGCTGGCAGAACTCCCAAGCATCGGGGCTAATTCTGTCAATAGCATTCTGGCTGACATAGAGCTGCTGTAATGTCCTCAAGCCATAGAGCCAGCCCTTGTTCACTTCTATTAGGTTATTGTGCTCCAGTTCTCTGCAGAATTAGAGAAACAGAGCAGAAAATGGGTTATAAAACAAGACATTCAATGAGAAGAATATTCTTAAATCTTCATGAAGTCTTAGTCCTAAAAGGTATCTAGCCCAAGATCTCTTCTTCACTCAATCCTACAATATCTGAATATAGGAGGACCCATCAATGAACTCAACAGTCTATTTAAGGCTGGATAAAGTAGCAAAACTGCCTAAGAAAATCAGATCTTCAAAACCTAAGAGTTTGGGGACATGTGACCAAACTGTGTCAAATGTGCCTAATCCTGATGAGTTCTGATAGTTCCCCTCACCTAATAGAATAAAGTAATTCAGTTAGCTTTAGATATGATACTCACGGGTAGAGCAGCCAAATCCACTGATTTAACATTTTACAAAGCATGCCAACTTTGTACATCATTTGCCTCAGGGATTAGAGCAGAGAACTCCTTAGTATAAACTCTATGTAATTAAAGACCCTACTCCAGCCTTCTGAGTCTTAGAAGTCCTAATCAGAAGCCTCGTTGACACTCCCCTGCTGTGGTTCCTAGTACTTACAACTCTTCCATGTTAACCAAGCCAAAGAAAGCTCCATCCATAAGTCTGGTAATTCCATTCCGTTGCATTTTCAAAGATTTTAAGGAATCAAGTCCTTGGAACGTAAGACTTTCCACAGTTTTAATCCTGTTTCTTTTAAGTTCTCTTTAAGAGAAATGTGAACAAAAGTTAATACACAGTTGAGAATCATCTGCTTAAAAAAAAAGATAGCTGTGTAGAAGAAAAAGACCTCTCCAATTAGCTACTTACAAAAACTGAAGATGAGGCAGCTTAAAGATCTTGGGTGGAATCATGCTAATCCTGTTTCTATTTAACTTGACCACTACCAAAGAACTGGACAAATTATCAAAGCAGCCAGCTTCCAAGGTGGCTATCCTGTTATTACTCAGGTTCCTGAAATAAACAAGGCAAAAATATATATTGAACAAGAATTCTACCATAAGAAACTCTCCACAGAAAATACTATTATTTCATTTCTTAAGATTTATATACTAAGGAGCAGCTAGGTGGCACAGTGAATAGAGCACCAGCCCTAGAGTCTAGAGGACCTGAGTTCAAATCCTACCTCAGACACTTAACACTTACTAGCCCTGTGACTTTAGGCAAGTCAATTAACCCCAACTGCCCTCCCCCCTCCAAAAAGAAAAAAAAAAGATTTATAATGAAAAGTCAATTTGGCAAGTTCTACTTACTTGTTTTCTATACAACTACATTAGTAAAAAAACAAATCAAAGTTAAGCCTTAGCAATAGCCTTATTTCTTTTTGTTTCTAACCAGAAATTATTATAACTTTACTATCTTAGCAAAAATGAATACTACGATTCAGGTTGTCATGGAAACAAACACACTTTAAAAATCATCTAAATGGAGCTTTTATTTTTTTTACTTACAGATATTTCAGCTGCATTCTAGGAAATGAGGATGCCTTGATTTCTGAGATGATGTTTGAGCTGAGATCCAGCGTCTCTAGGGAAAGGTAAAACTGGAGCTGTTCTGCACTCAATTCTGGAATTACATTGTGTACTCTGAAGACCAAAAAAGAGAACTCTAGAAGTCATCTGTGACCTGTCCTTTAAGTATTACCCATACCAATGGAGGCAAAAGAATTATGAACAATCTTTTAAAAAAAAAAAAAAGACTGAAAAATTCTTAAATATTTACTTACAATGAAAGGAGAGTGATATTAGAAGTTGGTTCTCCAAAATGTGGAATTTCTGTTAACTCATTATAATTCATTTTTCTGGGGAGAAAAAAAGAAAAGATCTGATTCTTCAGTGATTTTTTTTCTTCTCTAGTTCTCAACTACAAAGAACGCAGACTCTAGGACACACAACATGTGTACATTTTTACTGACTGGCTGAACTGAAACATTTTTAGGGGGAAAAGGCCTCTGAACATCCAAAATCTTTGCAACAATGTATGAGTCTGTTTACTCTCAGTTTATTTAAAATTAAAATAAAGCTTGGTTATGGGGAGTAGAAGCAGAAAATAAGATCAAGAGAAGCTGAAAGAAGTAGGTAACTGAGAATATCAAGAAGTGTTAAGTGACAACATAAGAGTGAGAAGACAGAGAACCCATACCTAAATTATGTACAAGACTCCCCAAAGCACAGAAGTTTCAGGCCATTTTGGGGTCTGGGCAAATAGGTTCCACCCAAAAGAACACACAAAAACACCTGAAGAATCATACTCAAAACAAAATTAAATTATTTTCAATATAGGGAAGAATAAAACTTATTTAAAATTATCCAAGTAGACTGTGAGCTTCTTGAAGGTAGGCATGATACCCTCTGCACATAGGGGGCAACAAATAAATGCTTATTGAAATGAATTAAGCTTAAAGCCAGGGGTTGGGAGGAGAATATGATTTCAACTTATCTTGAAAATACCAAAACAGGAAAGCCTCACTCCCCCAACACCCCAGATAAATGAGGTGTTACAGTAAATAAACCTACTTTTTTATATTATTGATTTATTCTAGATGCCAAATATTTGGCAGAATATACAGAATGTTTACATAATATACAAGAGTCTTCTGTTTCTCTGGTAAGTCTGAATAAAGAAAATTGTATATAATTGTATATAAAGGAAATCTGTATATACCTCTACAAAGAAGCACTTTTCACTTGAGACTCTAAAAAGCATAGTGCAGACTGCAACTTTAAAGCAACAATACAATGCATAACACTCAGAGACTTTACAATATAACAAATCCAAACAAACTGTTCTGAGGTTTAATCACAATTTAAAATGTTTAATTCCTCCCTACCCTTAACCCATATACTCTACCATGTCAGGACTGGCAATCCCCAAACTGACAATATTTATTAGGTCACAAAAATACAATTAAGAATAACTTACACATCCTGTAACACCTTTGAATCCAAGCTGATGCTCCAGTTAGATAACCGATTATGACTCAAATCCCTAAAAAACAAAAAGTTACTCAGTTTTCATCTGAGTCCTTGAAGAGGAGTTGGGGCAAATGGCAGCTAAGCATACGACAAAAAGCTAAAAGTAAAATTCTATATTCACATTATATCAGGTGTTTTTAAGATGAGAAAAAATACTCATATATGAAAACCCTTTTAGAGTGCAAGTCCATATAACAAAACTACCAAAGTTGAAACTGAATCCATCTTCCATAGGAATGGCTTTTCTAAATAACATTCTAGCTCTAGGAATGGGAAATCCATTTCAAAAGATCACAGAATTTAGAGCTGGCAAAGGTCTTCTGAAATGGAGGCTAATTCCCTCATTTTACATAGGTAGTGATATAACTTAGATTCAAAATCAAGTATTTAAAAGAAAAAAGAAGAAAATCAAATCTTTTGCCTCCAAATCCAATGGTTTTTTTTTTCCACTATAGCATGCTGTCTTTCTTGTCAGTCTAGATTACATTAATAATGGAGAAAAAATGGATTAAATAAAAAGTAAATTGTACAGTTCACTTTTAGCTTAAGTACAATCTAGTTTGGATTGAATTTGCAATGAGAGCTAAACATTTAAGTAAGCTTTAAGAAACTCCCCTCTTGCTTATTATTTTCTGGCACCTTTACAAGGCTGAGGTGGAATCTAGCCCACACAAGCTGTCTGCACAAGTGCTTTACTATATGCTACAATATGGTTGGCAATAGGAACATGCTGGTGAAGCATTACAGATCACTGCAAGAGAAGGAAGAGCTTATCTCACTGTGCTACCAAACAGTGTTGACAGATGTACGCAGGTTTGAACAATGTCTTTATTACAGTCAAACGATCAATTTCAGCTAGTCATGTCTGTCAGTGAAACCAAGCACTTTCCCTCGCAATCTTGAATTACTCCATAATATCACTAAGGCCATGCCAAAGATCCTCACCCTTTTTTCTGTAAAGGTTCTAACACCTTTGCTCCAGGCAGCTTAAGTCTGGCAACAGTTGTCAGCTCAAGGGCATTAATGGGTGGAGGAGAGGGTGGGGAAGATGGAGATGATGAAATATGCCCAACAAAAAAATCTCACTGAGATATTTTTGCCCCCGAGGTGAGAGGAGAATAACATGACATGTCACACAATTGTGAAAAGAGATTTTAGTCTTTATTCCAATTTTATTAGAAGTTTTCAACAAGAATAGAAATTGAAAACCATTGCTCTCCTCCAGGTTAGTTCTTTCATGCTCCGCTCCTAGGGAAGCAGACCAGGCAAGCAGACAAGCTCATACTGACTGACGGTGTTCCACCTCTAGAGGGCCTTGCCTACTAAGATCTCTCATCCTTTCCCCACTAACGCTTGCAGACTTGACTTTTTTTATTTGCATTATGTTCACATGAGCCTCCTTCTGAGTTCTGGCTAAGTCTGTTTCTCTACACATCTCTCTATGTTTTCTTTCTTTTTAAAATTTTTGTTGCATATATTTTTATTCTCTTTATTAGGCAATACTGGTGCATTTTCATGTGATATTTGGGTTTTTATTATTTATTTTTAGTTTTCAACATTCACTTTTATAAGATTCTAAGCTCTAAATTTTCTCCACTCCCTTCCCTCTTCTCTCCCCAAAACAATATGTAATCTGATAGACTATTCATGTACAATCATATTAACATATTTTCACATTAGTCATGATGTGAAAGAATCAGAACAAAAGGAAAAACCATGAGAAAGAAAAAGCAAAAACAACAAAATAAAAAGAGATAGAAGATAATAAGCTTCAATCTGTATTCTAACTCTATAATTCTTTCTCTAGAAGTAGATAGCATTTTCCATCATGAGTCTTTTTGGAAATGTCTTAGATCATTGCATTGCTCAGAAGAGCTAAGTATAACAAAGTCAGTCATTGCCCAGTGTTGCTGTCATCATGTACAACGTTCTCCTAGTTCTGCTCACTTCACTCGACATTAGTTCATGTAAATCTTTCCAGGTTTTTCTGAAATCTGCCTGATCACTGCTTCTTATGAAACAATAGTATTCCATTACATTCATATGCCACAACTTGTCCTGTCATTTCCCAGTTGAAAGCCATCCCCTCAATTTCTAATTCTTTGCCACCACAAAAAGAGCTGGTATAAATATTTTTGTACATCCTTTTCCCTTTTTTATGATCTCTTTGGGATACAGACCTTGGTATTGCTGGATCAAAGGGCATGAACAGTTTTATAGCCCTTTGGGAATAGTTCCAAACTGTTCCCCAGAATGGATGGTTCAGTTCACAACTCCAACAATGTATTAGTGTTCCAATTTCCCCACATCTTCTCCAACATTTATCATTTTCCTGTTTTGTCATGTTAGCCAATCTGATAGGTATGATGTGGTACCTTAGAGTTGGTTCAATTTGCATTTCTCTAATCAAGAGTGATTTAGAGCATTTTTAAAAATATGACAATAAAAAGTTTTAATTTCTTCATGTGAAAACTGCCTGTTCATATCATCTGACCATTTATCAAGTAGGCATCTCTCTGCATTTTCTTCACAAGATGACAATAAGCCTGGCCCTGTGCTTCTTTCATGGATCTCACAAGATCAGAGATAGAGCCAAAGAGACCTTTCCAAGTCATCTCCAACAACCCCATCATTCTGCAGAAGGGGAAGCCAGTGAGGTGAAATTATCTGTACGTGGTCCCACAACTGATAAATGGCAGAGTCAAGATTTAAACTCAAAGTCCTCTGACTCCTGATCCAGTAGTCTTCATGCCTCCAGTGATTTTCCTTTATTTATCCCATTCTGTTCAAAAGGGTTTCTTAAAACTCTAGTCAAGGGGCAGCTAGGTGGCGCAGTGAGTAAGAGCGCCAGCCCTGGAGTTGGGAGGAGCTGGGATCGGTTCTAGCCTCAGATACTTAATACCCATACAAAAAAACTGGCCATGTAACCTTGGGCAAGTTACTTAACCCCAATTGCTTTAAAAAAAAAAAAAAAAACAACTCTAGTCAACTACTCATTCAGTTTTATCAAGTAAAAGAAATACCAATGCCTTCCATCAAAGCCAAAGCAATACAAACAAAAGATTTTTTTAATAGAAACATAGAGTTTAAACTTAGTCCCAGTGAAAAGTGATGTGTCACTGCTGGGGGAAGGGAGGAAGAGATGGGAAGAGCATAGCCACTTTTCTATACCTTTCAAATCTAAAGTTGGGGTTCTTAATCTTTTTGGTGTCATGGACTCCTCTGGCTAGTTTGATAAGGTTTACGGATCTCGTTTCAGAATTGTTTTTAAATGCACAAAATACATGGGATTGCAAAGAAAACCAAATATAGTAAAATACAGTTATAGAAATAAACATATATCTATTTTAAAGCTCACCAACACCAGGTTAAGAACCCCTTGTATAAAGGAGAAGGGGGGGGGGGAGATAGAAGTGAAAGCTTACACTCTGAACCTAAACTGTAGTCTCATCAGCCTTGCAGAAAAGACGACTGCTTTATAAGAAAGGTTGCGGTATTTTCCCATCCAACTCCCACCTTACACTAAAACCAGTTCCACAGCGAATACTGCAGCAAGGTACCAGATGACTTAGGGCCCTTTATTTATAAAACAACACATGCCACAAAGCAGGGAACATAATGTGTCTGTAATTAACATGCTCTGGAACAACTATCCTTCCTGTAGCAGGATACAGGCAATCAGTAATCTGCTAACATCTAAATCCTCCATTCTAGCTAAACTAGCATTATGTGGATTACCACATACTAACTAGTAGAATCCACATCATATATGTAGCTGTAGACATAAAGAAAACTACAGATCCATTCCAGTGATACTCTGAAGACTTAAAAGCTTCAGATTTCTTCAACTTGCCTATGCCTTTTGATGGAAAAATTTAATATCCAGAGAATTTGTTCACTGTTATTAGGATTTCTCTTTTCTGTAATAATTATAATACATTGGCACAACTGATGCTAAAGTAAAAAAATGAAAAAGGAAACAAAAACTCTCCAACAAAGCACACATTTTTAAAAGATGCTTTTAAAGCCTAATAAGGCTCAAATTTATATGAACTGGAAGAAAATTTTCTAAAGAAACAACTCAGGGTAGTTTGCTGTGGTTTAGCACTCAAAAGCAGATACAGTCTTCACTAATATTTCAACTCATGTTTAGCACTTGTTTTAAAAAAACTGAAGTTCTAAACCCACCTGAAAACAGAATTTCTTTTGACTCCAGGGTTTTTTCTCTTAACAGGATGCTACAATGTACATTAAGGACATTCAAGTATTTAATGAAATGACCTAGTGTTGCTGAACTCAATCTAAAAAAGCTCAATGTTGCAACGGTCACTATTACAACTTAATAGCTCATCTTTTCAGCTTCTAATACCACTGGCATCTGAATATTTATGGGTGAGACAATTGAAAAGCAGAGGTCTTAAGAGCCAGCCTTATCAGTGTTGTGAACTAAGCTTCCCCTCATGCTAATCTACAGGGATAGAGCTGTAACAAATGATGAATTATTAAAGTTCTTGATATCCTGTGGAGCCAGAGGTGCCATTAACGCAGTCATTTAGTGCCATCAGAGTGTAAATAATTTATAGGATCTGCAGGGCAATCACAACAGGTTAGAAAAGGAGGACTCTGCTCCACAAGGTAATTACAAAGTCCTTAGGCAAGAGAGAAGCAGAGGGGTTTCTTCCACCATTACAGAAAAGTCAATTTCTAAGTCATCTTGGTCATTTTCTGCTTCTAGTACTATGCAGCATTAGTGGGCTAGCCTAGAGACATTAGGGATAATAATCTTTATGAAAAGAGGTTACCTCCTTTGCAAAAATTAACAGGGTTAATTGTACTTAGAACTAAGTTATCACAACTCATTTTCCTTTTTTTCAAAGTTTTGTGTATATTCAGTAACACTTAATTTATTCAGCATCATCAGAGATTGAGGTTTTCTGCCTAAATGAACTGACAAATAATTGTTATCTACTTGATGACATAAGAGAAGGAATCGAATCTTACAGTAGAGCCTCAATTAACTGTAACAGGTCTCTCCCCAAATCTTTCAATCCACTTCTAAGAATCAGTCTAAATTTTTTTTTTTTTTACCTTACCAGACCTCATATTTAAATGGTCTTGGGGTGGCTAGGTGGGGCAGTGAATAGAGCACCGGCACTGGAGTCAGGAGGACCTGAGTTCAAATCTGACCTTAGAGACTTAACTAGCTGTGTGACCTTGGGCAAGTCACAAACCCAATTGCCCTACAAAAAGCAAAAAAATAAAGTAAAATAAAATAAATGGGTCTTTAAGGCCTTATACAGATTCAAATAATAGGTTCACAGGATCATAAAAAAATGATCATTTTAAGTAAACTCAGAGCTTTCCTGATTTCTTTGGGTAAACTGGCCATAATTCAAAATTTTCTTGAGGACCCTAAGGTATTCATTATGTAAATCATCAAGCTGTGCTATATTACAGTAATGCTGATAGGGAACATTAGGCTAGTGTAGCCCCAGACTGCTGTACTTTTAAAAGTTCATTAATTTGTTTTTTTAAAGTTTTTCAATCTCGGCTCTCAATGTCAAGGCTGTCAAAGCTATTTTCTGCTACTCTCCATGTGAGGAACTCTAGCAGCCCTACAATTTGTTGATTCAAATCCACAACTTGGGAAACCAAATAATTAAGATGTGTGTGTAGGATATGATTAAATAAGAGAGTGGGGAAAATATATGCACCAAATATTACCAAGTCTCACAATCCAGATACACAGGGAATTGACATAACTACATAACATGAAGGCCATTCCCCAACAGATTTATTTAGATGAGTGGCCAAAGGATATGACATTTTCAGAACTGTTATCTATACATGACCATATTTTTAAAATGGCACAAATCATTATCACTAAGAGACATACAAATTAAAATAAGTCTTTGAGGTTTCACCTTTCACTATGATAATTGATGGAGATGACAAAAAAAGGAAAAATCAATGGAAGCACTGTGGGAATTTAGGGACATTAATTCATTGCTAGTGGGGCTGTGAAATGGTCCAACCATTCTGGATGTCCATTTGAAATTATGTAAGAACTAAAGGAACTAAATTCTCCATACCCTTTGACCCAGCAAACCCATTATTATAATTAAGCCCTAAGGAAGTCAATGGTAGAAGAATAAGGGTCCAACATTTACCAAAATATCCACAGCAGTAAGTACTCTTTATGGCTGCAAAAAACTAGAATTAAAGTCCAATGACTGAGGAAGAACTAAAAGAAAACAACTGTGGCACATGAACTTAATGGAATTTCTGTACAGCTAAGAAATGACAAATATGAAGAATTCAGGGAAATTAAGGATAGATTTATTTGAACTAATGCAGAACAAATTAAGTAGAACCAAAAAAATAAGATTCACAATGACTACAATGAATGAAAAGATCATAACTAAGGAATCTGAAAGCTGAGTAATGGAAAAACAATTGAAGGTATCCCAGGAAAGATCATGAAACATGCCCTGTCCTTTTCATGGAAGGGAGCTAGGTGTTTACGAAGACAGAGCATGGCATACAGTGAGAGCTATGGCCATCGTGTGGAGATTTTTGCTTAGTTAGGGAAGGATCAATCTGGGAGTGGAGGGAGGGTTTTCCCCCTTTCCAGGAATGACCATGATATAGTAAAGATAAAAGGCATGAATAAAGCATATGTTCATGTTTTATTTAATTTTAATGTTTCTATTACTACCTTTTGTTTCACCTTCATTTCTGTCCAAATTGTACCCCTCACTCCCCTAAACAGCAAACCACATCTTGCAAAAAGAAAAATTAAGATTAAAAAGCAGTTAGCAAATGAACCAAAACACCAACAGTTGTCTTAATAGCAAATGCCTTATTCCAGTCTTAATCTCTCTTCCCTTATTCCCTACACCCTCTGCAATGGAGGGAAGTGAATTTCCTCATCTCTTCTTGGACACCATGTGTGTTCATGGTCATCATGGTAATGGCCAAGAACTGGTTTTCTTCGTGGTGGTGGCTGTTCTTCCACTTACACTGCTGTCCTCACTGTATATCTTGTTTGGGTCAGCTGACTTCACTGGGGTTCAGCTCACAAGCCTTCCCTGTTTCTCCAAATTCTTCATATTCATTATTTCTCATAGGGCAGTACCCACAACCAAAGGGCATCTATTCAATTTCAAGTTGTTTGCTCTATAAGAAAAGTGATACTACTTACATGGTGCCAAAAAAGGTGCATTCCAATCTTTGACTTCCTCTGTGAATATGCTGCCTTGATAGCTAACAATGGGATCTCTAGATCAAAAAGTAGGGACATATAGTCCCCTTTTCTTGGACATAATTCCAGTGCTTCTCAGCCTGGCTGAATCCATTTATGACTCTACCAACAGTATCCACTGGTGCCCTCATCTTACTGCAACCTCCACAACATTGATCATTCTCACCTTGTTATCTCTGCCACATTGCTAGGTAGGGAGTAAAATATCACAATTGTTTTGATATCCATTTCTTATTTCTAGTGATTTTAAGCAATCCTTATAATAGCAATCCTAAAAGAGTTTTAGTTTGGTGGGGTTTTAGGTAGGGAATAAAATATAGAATTGTTTTGATTTGCATTTCTCTTATTTTTAGTGATTTTAAGCAATCCTTATAATAGCAATCCTAAAATAGTTTTATCTTGGTGGGGTTTTTTGCTTGTTTTATTTGTTATCATGTTTTGTGTGGTCTAGGTTGCAGGTTAAGTAATGCTATTGTATTAGGAGGAATTATTCTTTTCTAAGCTACAGTTACCTTTTTGTCTACTATGATTTTCTGCGGTACATTTTGTGACAATGTTGATCCACCACTAAAAAAAGTGTTTTCATGTGATTGAGAGAACCCAGGAATAAATGAGATCTTTTAAGTGTTTTATTTTTAAATCTTTACTAGTTAAGAGTACAATTATTTAAGGAAATAAGGTGAACAAATATTCACTGACTTGCTACTGATTTAAGCGAACTCCTGCCACTCTCAAACAGACGCTTCTAGAGAAAATATGCTCATTTAAAAACAAAGACAAAAAAAACAAACCCCGCAACAAGCTACTATCTTCTCAACTAGTAAAGCTCCCTCTCTTTGCCAGCCTGCTCTCAACAGACATGCTTGTCTCTACTCTCTCTTCAGCTTCTCTTACCTGTGCTGTTCCTTCTCAAATAACTGATGCTGAACCATCTTTAATCTCCTCCATTACCGAAGAGTGGATGTTCCTCTGAGGCACAGACCTGGGCCCTGTCTTTTTCTCTTTCTACACACACCCACTCTATCAAAGATCTCATCAGCTTCTATGGAACACATATCACTTGCAAACATATATTTAGTCTAAATATCTCTCCTGAACTGCAGCTTTTTGCTGCCAAGTGAAAAAGGGAGGCAATTTCTTATTTTTCTACAAAATTCTATGAAGTCTGAATTAGAAGAATGGAAGTAACTATCTTATTTAGGAATGACATGGAGATGGTGTGCTTTGTCTTTCTTCTTAGGAGTTAGGTCTCTCTGCTACAAAAATTTCTTTCTGAATCATTATACCACAAATAACACTACTAAAAACTAAGAGCAAGTATGCCACTAGATGAAGAATGAAATGACAGAGTTCAGAAGTGAGTGGATATAATAAAAGCAGAGATATCTCACTTTCAATAATCTTGCTGATTATTAAACCAAGTCAGAAACTACTTCAATTTCAGGATATTTTATCTATCCTTTGGCAGTATAATGTAGAAAAAACACTATCTTGGGAATCATGAGATATAGGTTTGAAACCTGGGTCTCTCACTCACTAACTCTGTAACCCAGAGCTGAACTCCTCTGAAGGTTAAACTGTAAAATAATGTCACTGGACAAGATGACTTCTCAGGTCTCTTCCAGTTTGAAATCTACTATCCTTTTCATCCTGTCACCTTTTTAGTTGACCATAAAGAACAATTTTACACTACCTATTTGCTCCTAAGTTATCAACATTCCCCTTCATCTTCCAAATAAAAACAAAGTAATAGTTTTGCAACTGTGGAACAAATAGGTGATACTCATAAATCTAAAGGAAGAGAAGGCCTTTAATATTTTTTAATCATCATTACAAAATATTTGTTAGGACCTCACTTTGTACCTGGTGATATAGTAATTACTTAGGTACTTACCATAAAGGTTTTTGGGAGTGGTTAGGTTTTAAAACTAGGCATCTTGCTATCCCCACTATGATTGGCAGTGATTCAATCATAGACAGGCATCTGATAAATCTGTTATTAGTGTAATCTGTCATTCCTTATGACTACATAGTATTACCTGGCAAAATCTAATACCATATTCCTCCAACAAGAACAATTACACTCAGAACTGGCTACTTTTCTCACAGCAACCTGCCAGGATTTTTATTTAACCAGAGAAGCAAGTTCTTACCAAATGTAAAATGGGCATGTTAAAAAGAGCTTCCTTATGGAAATCCCTGCTTGAATATAAACCGAATGAGGACAAGGAAAAGAACTCATGCATTAGTTCACTTGGGCTTTCTTTGCCATCTTCTCTGGGAAGATGACTACTAAATACAAACGACAAAGTAAACAGATTGAAGAATGGAGGAGAAAAAGAACATGAGGCATAGTCACACAGTAATACCAATTAGCCCCTTATGAACTAAGTATTCATTAGAACGCCAACACGGCTTTAACTGGTATAGATAGCCAAAGGGTGGGGGCTAAGGCCATATAATATTAGAGTTTATACTTTTAGAGTCTACAAAGAACTTTTCTCAGATCCCTGAGGAGGGGTCCGCATATTTTCCCTGTTGAACAGATGAGGAAACTGAAACTGAGGCTCTGAATTAATGAATCAAGAATTTCAAATTGCAAGTATATCTCTCCCAGGCAAATTCCCACAAGGAGAAAAGAAAGGCTTCTTCATTGGGAGAGGACTTTACCGTCCTGCTGTTCAGCAGGGTGGCATGCAAGGTCTATTGCCCATAAGGTACCACTTCATCTACATCATATATTACCTCTCTTCTACCCCTTCCCTTCAGAAAACCCAGCCTTCAAACTTTCCTTTTCCTCTCATATTACTCCTCTGCTTGGAACCCTATCCACCACCTGCCTTTAAGGAAGTCTTTAACCACCCCTTCAGTTATTAATGACATTTTTATGCCAGTGACCTCACCTAATACTCCATGTGTCCTGATCCAATGCACTGAGGGACTGCTGCATTGTGGCTAGGTGGCACAGTGACTAGAGTGCTGGGCCTGGAGGTAAGGTCTGAGTTCAAATCCTGCCTCAGATATCTACTTGCTGAGACAATCTACCTTTCTCCACTTCAGTTTCTTCATCTGTAAAATGGAGATAATAACAGCACCTACTTCATAAGGTTGTTGTGAGGAACAAATGAAATAATAATTGTAAAGTGCTTTGAAAACTTTAAAGCACTCCATAAATGTGTGTGAGAGACAAAGAGAGAAGGGAAGAAAGGGAGAGGGGAGAGAGAGAGAGAAGAGAGAGACAGAAAGCAATAGAGACAAAGTGACAGGGATAAGGAAAGAAGGGTGAGAGACAGACATGGGAGACACAGAGAGACAAAAAGACAGAGAGAAGAGAAACAGACATATAGAGAGAAAGTTAAAGAGATACAGAGAGAAGAGACACAGAGAGAGGAGACAGAAAGAAAAGGGAGACAGAGAAAAAGAGCGACAGAGAGAAGTGACAGAACAGAGGTGGAGAAAGAGAGAGAGAGAGAAAAGAGACACAGAGAGACAGAAAGCAACAGAGACAAAGTGACAGGGATAAGGAAAGAGGGGTGAGAGACAGACATGGGAAACAGAGAGACAAAAAGATAGAGAAAGAAGACAGAGAAGAGAAACAGACAGAGAAAGGAAAAGAGACACAGAGAGAAGAGACAGAAAGAAAAGGGAGACAGAGAGAAAAAGAGCGACAGAGAAGTGACAGAACAGACAGAGGTGGAGAAAGAGAAAAGAGACAGAGAAAGAGTCTTGGGAGGAGAGGAGATGGGGGGAGAGGGAGGAATCCCCTTACAAGTCTGTCAGCATAGCCTTGAGTGCAGGTACTTTATCTTATCTAGACTTTTTATCTCCTTGAGCATCTTCTAGCCCAAAACAGGTGCTTAATAAATGTAAGAAAGTTAACAGCAGGAAAAGAGATTCTTGGGTATGTCTAGGATATTTTGTGGCTCTAACATCAGGATTCCAGTTTAGTGTTACAAAGAATTAGTTGGTAGTTAATGGCTGCCTTTCCTGGGTGTCTCTTTTTCGTTTCTTTATTGGCCTTATTTCTCCTTCCTGATTCCTCACCTCACTGCTACAGGCAGCCAAGTTCAGCTTGCAAAGAACAAGAGTTAAGAGTCAATATCCTCTAGTAGCGCACTAAGCACATACAGATACTTCAGACTAGCTAGAGTATCAGGATAGGATAAGAGTAAAAAGTGTTTCCTTTATCTAAGCATTTATTAAGTGCCTACTATGTGCCAGGCATTGTGCTAAGTTCTTTAGAAATATTTTTTCATTTGATCCTCAAAACATCCCTGGGAGGTAGGTGCTATTTTCATTCCCATTTCACAGTTAAGGAAATGGAGGCAAATAGAATGTACAGGGTCACAGATGTAGGAAAGAGTGTCTAATGTTAGATTTGAACTCACATCTTCCTCACTCCAGGTCCAAAGCTCTATCTACTGTGAAATCTCCTGGCTGTCTTATTTAAATAGCACCAAGCTAACCCTCTGGGGATCTGAGTGGCCACCCACAAGTTTCTGGCCCAGTTCATTTGTTTACTCTAATGTTTAAAATAAGCCAGTAGTACAGAGTATAGTATACTTGAATGGTTTTGAAAAAAGTCAAGAATAAACTGGGAAAGCATACAAAAAAACACCAAATATAAACAATCTCTACAACCTAAGCATGGGATTTGTAGCACTGCTCTGGTTGCCTACTGGAGTCTGAGATCCTTAATAGATTTTAAGGAATAAGTTGTGATCAAGTCCACTTTGAATGTCAATTCTATTACAAGGGCATGATGATCTATAAACAGATCAAAAGGACTGAGCCTCATGCCATAGGAAGATAAGCGGTCTCTGGGGTCTGAGGTACAAGAAAAATTAATAAAGTCATCATGTGATGTTTATAATTTGGGATGTGCCATTTTAGCATTTGAAAGACATCCTGTAGGTATTTTTTTTAATGCTTGCTCTACAATATCAGCAAACAGCAATGGGGCCCTTGGTCTTAAGCAAACACTACCATATTTAAATTTTGTTGATCATAGGTAGCTAAAATGGAGATTACAGTACTTGTTTCCTATCTAAATTTTTTAAAGCATAACTATTTATTAAAACAATTAAGCATAAATTTATATGACACCTTTAGGCATGTCACTCATTCTCCGTAGTACTCAAGTTTTCTCATCTGTAAAATAATAAAGGAATTGGGACAGGGACACAGTCAGTGAGTTGATCTCTTCCCAATCTGTCCCAATACAGGCCCATCTCTTACCTCCTTGGTTCAAGACCTCATCACCTCACCTGGATTACTCTAACTGTTCTCTTTTCTCCTGGTCTCTCCCTTCTTCAAACCATCCAGCTGCCAAAATAATTTTCCTAAGGTACAATCTTACTATGTCATTTCCATGGCCCAAAAGTCTTCAATGGCTCCCCACTGCCTATAAGATATAATGAGATCTTCTCATGCTAACATCTTATCCTAGACTCACCCCTACCCCCCCACACACACAAATTCTGCTTTTCCTAGCTTTACTTCACAAAATGCAAATTCTTATCAATCCAGACTACCATTCCTTGAAACTGACCCTCCATCTTTCCCCTCTCCGCATTCACACAAACTCTTCCCTAAGCCTGTAAACCACTCTGTTTTTATCTCTACCTCTAAGAACGTGAGTTTTCTTTCAAGGCTCACCTCAAATGCTATTTCTTCTGGGAAACTTTCCCAGATCACCTCCAGGGATGAACAGAATGCCTTGCCCATTTTGGGAGAAGGGATGGGAACCTATAGGCAACAGGAAGAGCACTGGATTGAATCAGAGGACCTGAGTTTGAATCCTAATTCTGTCACTCACTGGCTGGTTTGAGGAAGTCACCATCTCTGGGTCTTAGTTTTCTCATCTCTAGATGAAGGGGCTGAACGATATGACTTTTAAGGTCCCTTCCAGTTCTAGGTCTATGACTTTATGATGTGCTTGTGTGAAAACTCCCTAGACCAAGAGTTTCTTAACCTGGGGCCACAGACTGCCTCCCCGCATCCCAGGTCCATGTGAAAGATTTCAAAGGGTCTATGGACTTAAATAGGGGGGTGGGGGGGAGTCTTTCTTTTCACTAACTTGAGGTTTATTTTGTAATCTTATTATTTTATTCATTTAAAATATTATTCTAGAAAGGGATCCATAGGCTTTGCTAGCTTGCCAAAAGGGTCCAGGAACAAAAAAAAACTTAAGAACCAAGAACTCTTCCCCTTAAGGGCAGCAACCCTGAAGTCAGAGGAATCTGCATTCAAATCTGGCTTCAGACACTCATCAAAAAAAAAAAAAAAAACCTCACCCTAGACTTCTACAGAAAACTCAGGAGAGTGGCCTGGGGCACTGGGGGTTGAGGCCACCCACTTATTACACCTAAAAAGTAGGACTTAACTCAATTCTCCCTGATTCTAAGACTGGCATTCTACCCACTACACATCTTAGCATAAGTTTTGCACATAGGCACTTAATATCTGAACTGAACTTAAGAGGAATAGATAAGAAATTATGTAGAAAAAGGGCTTCTCTGAGGTTCTTCCTAGGATTACCTTTAATATTCCTATGTGTAGGGTTGTAACCCAAAGAGATCATAGAAGTGGGAAAAAGACCCATATGTACAAAAATATTTATAGCAGCTCTTTTTGTGGTAGCAAAGAATTGGAAATTAAGGGGGTGCCCATCAATTGGGGAATGGCTGAACAAGTTGTGGTATATGCATGATATGGAATACTTTTGTGCAATAAGAAATGAGGAGCAGATGGACTTCATATTTACCTGGAGAGGCTTATAAGATCTGATGCTGAGTGAGAAGAGTAGAGCCAGGAGGAATTTGTACACAACTACAGACACAACGTATGTGTGACAACCAACTTTGATAAACTGGACTCTTCTCAGCAATCCAGAGACATAAGTCAAAGCCAAAAGACTCATGATGGAGAGAGATGTTTACATCCAGAGAAAGAACTGCGATTGAACCCAGACTGAACTCGAACCTAAACCTCCCTGGATGTGAGGTAGCCTCTATTATCTACTACACCATGCTACTTCATAGATGATATACTTATCAGTAAATGGATTACACAGATGACAATCAGAACCCCAAAAGACCTCAACAATAGAGAATAATAAACAGCAACATTTAATAATGTAACAGAGAGAGAGAGCCAGATTTAGAACCTGAAAGACCTGGATTCAAATCCTGACTCTAGTGGCACTGGCTTATGATGTGACTGCTGAGGAGGTGCCTTAACCTCTAGGTACACTGAATTAACTCTCTAAGACTAATTTACAAAGGTAGAAATCAACATGAATGAAATCTCTTGTCCACTTCAAATGGTGAAAACAAAGCAGCAGGCAAAATGACAAATTCAAATCACTGTTTCTATAAAATGGTTAACACATCGTATACAGAATGCCCAAGTTCAATTACACACCTATTAACTGTGTGATCATGGACAAGCAACAATCTTCCCTATAAAATGAAAACAGTGCCGTCTGTCTGTCTATCACACAGGAGTTCGGGTGAGTAAAGCACTTCACCAAACCTCAGGTACTACATAAATAGAAAGAGTGTGTATGTACTACAAAGCACTTAATCTCCTCTCCAAGAGGGACAAGGTAAAGAGGAGCTGCCAATCTGTACCAATGGAGCTTTTACAATGGGTGACCTGAACTACAACAGGGCTAAATCACAAGATCAGTTTTGGAAAGCACCCCAGAAGCTATCTAACTGACCTTTCTTGTTTTACAGATGAAGAAACTGGGGTCCAGGGAGGTCCCAGAGGGAACAAGCATCAAAAGTGGGATCTGAACCCGGGACCGTTGACTCCAAAGCCTGTGCTCTTCCCACCGTATTATCCTAGAAGTCTCTCCATCTTATTCCATCTTATTATTATAAGGAAAACAGAAAGGGAAACAACTTTCAATTATCCTTAACAGGAATGTAGGGAAACAAGAAACAATGGTTGAAATTCATATAAATTTTTTTTTAATTCTACAAATAGTAATCAGTCGCAAAGCAAAACAAAACCCTTAATTCAAGGCCAAGAAAAACTTTAACAAGACCAGTATCCAAATACTCTGCTTAAAAAAGGAATGACTACTCTGTTCTTAAGGATTTTGTTCAGGATCACAGAATTTAGATCTGTAAGGCCCCCTCAGTGACTACAAGTATGAATATCTTAATTCTAATTACTGCTATAATTCACATAGGTCACATCTATCTAACATACAAATTCTAATTTTTTTAAAATTAATTTGTATCTAGTAATAGTTATATATCTGACAAGTACTAAAAAGCATGTTAAAAACAGTCTCAATTAAGGCCAATACAAAAATGTGATTCTACTATTAGACTTTATTCCAATCACGTTTTTAATGGCAAGATTACTCTCAAAGAGGTTTGCATAACAAAAATGTCAATTTCATTACATTTTTAAAAGGTTTATGTCACCTGACAGGCCAATGTAAGGAAACAAAAACCAAATTTGGATACAGCACATAGCTCAAATGAAACTATTTTTAATAACTTTTTTCCCAACACAGTTTAAAGGGAAATGCATTTATTGCAATTAGGGCTGGATGCAACTTTGTTGCTTTGGAAGCTGGACCACAATCACTCCATCATAATTTCGGAGCAATAAGAAATCCTTAAAAAAAACTCTAGTCAGTGTATAAGAATGTATACTGACTAGGTTTTGCTGCGTGCTAATAGAATTTTTCTTAAACTACATAGGTTTAAGACTATAGAAACTGAAATCAGCCAAAGTGTCACTATCATACCCAAAGAACACAGGAAAACCTAATATCCTGCTCTACTAGGAATACTTTATTTGATCATTTAACATTTCCTTCATTTGCAGGAGGTAGAGAAAGGGAGATGTTGATCATAAGCTATCATGGTTTAGCAGCACAGAGCCAGGCACATAGTAAACATTTAACAAGTGCTTGTCTCCTTTTTTCTTTCCTACAAGTATTAGCAAGCAACATCTGAAGTACATGAGGCCCTTTATCTGGGTATTTTGCTATTAGAAGACATGTTCCTCATTTTTTATTTCTTGTAACCCCAGAATTTAAACTTTTATCATTGCCTATCCTTCCACTTTGACTAAGAAGTAACTATTAGAATTCAATCAATAAAATCTAGTGGCAAAGAAATAACTGAATACTAGTAGTCATTTTAATGTTCGGCATAATTGCAGCACTTAATATCTAATTGCTGTTCCTAATACCACCTCTCTGACTCAGGTTAATGAGTTCTCCTGATGCCACTGTCATACATAAGAGCTCCGTGAATAAGAACTGCCAAAAATCAAGAGTAGTTTCCTCTAAGGTATTTATTTCTTCTATACAGTTTATTTAAAAAGAGGGGGTGAGGGTAGAGGGGAGGGGAGAGAATGTATTCAAAATAACAATATACCACAACAAGCCTAGGAATAACTAATAGGACTGACATCTCTCCCTCTATTTGTTCTGTTACGCTAGGAAACCAAGAAAGCAAGGAATCGGATATTTCACACCCACTATTCATTCCTAGGTCATATTCTAACCCCCAATTCTCTGTATGCTTTTGGGGGTTAAAGTGTGTTTTCTGGGATACTTCCACCACAAATCTACCCTCACTCCTTTCTCTTGGACTCAAATCAAAGGAAGTGGGCTGCGCAGCCAAAGACCAAACGACCCCAAACCTGGCAGATCCTGCCTCTAACAGAAATTGTGAAAAATCGGCTTCTCCAAATGTTTTTGCTCAACCATGTGTTTGTTTCCTCCCGACCCCTAGGCCTCCCACCTCACCTCTCTGTTCCCCAGGTGTATCCTTTTTTTTTACAGTTCATGGGGAGGGTGTCCCCTCCCCCTTCTCCATGGGGATGCCCCTTCCTACCCTCTCTGAGGATGCTCCCCTCCCCCTACTCTCCAAGGGGTGCCCCTTCCCCCCTCCTCTCCGTGGGGTGCCCCTCCCCCTCCTCTTCATGGGGTGCCCCCTCCTCTCCTTGAAGTGCCTCCTCCCTCCTCTCCATGGAGTGCCCCCTCCCTCCTCCTCTCCGTGGGGTGCTTCCTCCCCGGAGGGGGTCCCCTCTTCCTCGGTCGTTGCCCCCTGCCCGGACGACGCTGTCCCTCGCCCCAGGCGCGCACACTCACAGGCTGGTGGTGCCGGGGGGCAGCGGGCCCGAGAGCGCCCCCCAGCCCGGCGCGGGCAGCAGCTTCCTCCAGCTGCAGTCAAGCAAAGGGAAAGCACAGGAGCAGGGCGCGGGGCAGAGGCCCGTCCGGGCAGAGGCGGCTGCGGCAGGCAGGAGGAGCAGGGAGATGTGGGCGAGGAAGAGGAGCCGGAGCAGCGGCCCCGACACGAGCACGACCACGAGCGGCTCCCACGGGCTGGGCTGGGGCGAAGCCGCCATCTTCCCCCCGACGTGGGCAGGGCCTCTGGCTAAAGCGGCTCCCAGGGGATCTAAAGCGGCCGCACGATTCACTAGAGGCCCCGGCTGAGGCCTGCACGGAGCGAGGGGGAGGGGCGCTGCGTGCGGCGGCGACGGCGGCGGCGGCGGCGGCGGCGACTCGGCTGAGAGGCCCGGGAAGGGGGGGCGGGAGCGACGCAGCCCTCCAGACCCACCCCTGCCGCAGCGTGCGCACGCAAGGACGCCAGCCAATCCACTCCTCGCCTCGAGGAGGGGGAGACGGCGGCGTCGGGGGCGGGGCCCAACGTGGGCCATTCTAGAGGCCGGGCCAACTTTTCCACGCCCCCTCTCTGTGCTCCGTGCCCGCCCCTTTTTCGCCTCACCCTCCCTCTCTGAAACTCCTGGTCCCCTGTGGTCCCAGGTCTCTCCCTAGAACAGTCAGTAACTACCGGGAAACTACAGGTGGTCCACAGACCGAGAGGACCCGAAAGCTCGAGCACCAGCCCCACGTGCTGCGTGATCTCGAGGAAGTCGATTACCCTCCCCGAGCATCTGGGGGAGGAGTAGAGCTCACTACTCTGGGCGTGTGCCTCTGTGGCTCCCCAATAGGAGTCCAAGGAATACAGAAGTCCGCACCTCGACTTGGGGGCTGCGGCCTCGGATGCACACCTCCCGCATCTGAGGGAGCGCGGCTTGGTGGGTGGGAGGAGGGTGCTGGGAAATGCGTGTTTATCCTGGAGCAGAAGTCGGGTGCAGCTGCGCGAGCATCCCAAAGTTTGATACCCTGAGCCTCCCCCAAAGTTATGAAATAGGGCTTTGGGGACCATACTTTGTGTGAATGGCCTTCTAGCTGAGGTCAGGATAGTCTCCCATCCCTTATCTCGTTTGGTTCTCATGAGTTGGGCGGGGCAAAGGTGACTAGCCTCCTTCCAGACGTGGGGAAAACGAGTCTTGGTTCGGTTGACTGGCTGGTCCAAGGTCAAAGATGTAGCAAGCGACAGGGCTGGCCAAAGAGCCCAGAGAGGTTTTCCTGACTCCCCGAAGCCTGGACAGTGGTGCAGCTTCGGCTGCTCCGTTATGAGTTTATCGAAAACGCATTACATTTCTCGGAATAGAAATCATTCCCGGGACTTCTCAAGAGCTTGATTGGGGGCCTGTAAGGGCAGAAACCAGTCCAAGCCACACTGTGATCCAAGAGCGGTGGGGGGAAACTGACCGTCCCACCTTAAACTTACTGCTCACAGGAATCCACAAAGAAACTGGGTGAATGAAGGAGCCCCAAGACAAAGTACCCCTCCACACACATTTAAAACCTGGCATTAAGTGACTGGCATCTGATTAGCATGGTTTCCTGGCAGTTTAGCCTCAGCTCTGCCCTCACAGCTACATGGCAAACTTTTTAGGGACTCTTTGTCAAATTCCTCCAAGAACCAATTTCAAATCTTCCCCACTCTCCTTGGGACCCCAATTCAACCTGTGCTGCCCTTTATTCCGTAGACAATTTCACCTCCTTTATAGAATTATAAGGTTTTAGAGGTAGAGGAGATGTTGAAAGTCATCTGTTACAATGGCTCTGAACATCTTCGAGTCTGAGGACCAAAGCAATAATTACCACAGGGTGAATAGAGTTTTGCCCCCAGTGTAGTGTATGGAGATTGGGGACAAGCACCTACTATGTACAAGGCACTATACTAAGCATTTTACAAATATTACTTCATTTAGTCCTGAAACAACCTTGGAGGTATTCCCATTGAGGAAACAGGCAGAGGTCAGTTAAGTGACTTGCCCAGGGTCAGAGAACTAGTAAATGTCTGAGTCCAGATTTGAACTCTGGTCTTCACTCCAGGCCCAGCAGCATTCTTTTCACTGTCCCACCTAGCTTTGTGGTAGAGGGAAGAAGGAACATACTTCCTTTCCTTGGTGACCGTTATCCTGGTACCTCGCCTCTTATTCCATCATTGAATCACTTTCCCTTTGCTCAAAATAACTCTCTTCTCCCTCCCTTATCACCTTGTTGGTTTCCTTCTCTCCAGACCCAGCTTCCTTCCCTCCCCCCACCAGGAGGAAGTAGGTCAGTCAGGCAATAAACATTTCTTTTTTATTTCTTTTTAGTTTTCAACATTCACTTTTATAAGATTTTGATTTCTAGATTTTCTCTCCTTCCTCCCCTACCTCCTCCCCAAGACAGCATGCAATATGATATAGGTTATACATGTAAAATCCTATTAAACGTTTCCACATTGGTTGTGTTATAAAGAAGAATCAAAACAAAAGGGAAAAACCATGAGGAAGAAAAAAAGGAGAGAGGGAAAATAGTATGCTTCGATCTGCATTCAGACTCCATAGTTCTTTTTCTGGATGTAGATAGTATTTTCCATCGTGAAACTTTTTTTTTCTTTTTTTTTTTTTGCCTTTTGGAGGGCAATTGGGGTTAAGTAACTTGCCCAAGGTTATGCGGCTAGTGTTTTTGTGTTAAGTGTCTGAGGTGAGAACCGAACTCAGGTTCTCCTGACTCCGGGCCAGTGCTTTACTCACTGTGCCACCTAGCGGTCCCTCATCATGAATCTTTTGAAATTGTCTTAGATCATTGTATTGCTGAGAAGAGCTAAGCTGGTCACCATTCACTGTTGCTGTTACTGTGTACGATGTTCTCCTGGTTCTGCTCATTTCATTTAGCATCAGTTCATTTAAGTCTTTCCAGGTTTTTCTGAAGTCTGCCTGCTCATCATTTCTCATAGAACAATAGTATTTGAGCAATAAACATTTATTAAGTACCTCCTATATGCCAGGCACTATGCTAAGTGCCCAAGACAGTCCCTGCCCTCAAGGAGTTCACTATATAATAGGGGAGAAAGCAAGCAAAAGTGTGGGAAAACAAACTATATGCTTATATGCAGTATAAATAAGCAATTTTTAAAACAAAGTCACTAGATTTAGGAGGAGTTGGGAAAGGCTTCATATGGAAGATGGGATTTAGTTGGGAATTAAAGGCTGGCACATAGTAGGTGTTTAATAAATGTTTATTGATCAATGGAAAGAAGCCACTGAAGACTGAAGGCTGAGAGGAGGAGACAAAGCATTCCAGGCATGGGGGACAGACAGAGAAAAAAACCTGGAGCCAAGAGATGGAGTGCCTCATATCTGGAACTGTAGGGAGGCCAGTTCAAGAATACACAGTGGACAGTAGAACATAAAAAAGGTCAGAATGCCCCCTTTTCTGGCATAACTGCACCCTCAGTCAGACTGTCCTCTTTCCACAACTATACTATGTGGTCTCTCCATATCCCTTTAGTCAGATGTTTTGCCACATTTCTCCATTGTCCCACAAAAATATTTTTAGTTATGGCTCTGAAGACACTTTTTTTAAAACATGA
Organism: Petaurus breviceps papuanus; assembly: GCF_028583685.1. Taxonomy (NCBI): domain Eukaryota; kingdom Metazoa; phylum Chordata; class Mammalia; order Diprotodontia; family Petauridae; genus Petaurus; species Petaurus breviceps. Next base: position 43,208,834 of record NW_027185798.1, read on the forward strand.
AATTTCAAAGGCACCTCTCCTAAATAAGAATAGTTATTCTAGTAGTATTCATTAATTGAAAAAAATACATAATGACAAAAATCTATTAATTCAGTACAAATTTTAAATGAATTTGTATTTTATTGCAACAGCATATACATAATTTTTTACATACATACATTTTGAAAACTAGCAAAACGTGCAAGATATACTCAGTCTACAGAAAGTACATTTGTTTAATTTGTAGATTCACGTAATGTTAAATAGTAGAAAGAACACTAACTTTGAAGTCCAAGCATAAGGGTTCAAATCTTGCTTCTGAAGCTTACCGCCTTTGTAACCCTGGGTGAGTCACAACTTCCTTGGGTCTCAGTTTTTTCCATCTGTAAAATAAGGGGATGGGATTTGGTGGCCTCTAAGGCCCTTCCCAACTCTACAGCTATGATCCCATCATCCATTGCAAAGTGTCTGAAGCCCTCCAGAGTTTCCTTAGTCCCTAGGTTATAAGCCAGTCAATCAACAAGTATTAGGCTGTGCCATGGGTAGAGTACTAGACATGGAGTCAGGAAAACCTGAGTTCAAATCCAGTCTCAAATAATTACTAGGTAGCTTTGTGTCCCTGGGCAAGTCACTTAACCTCTCTGTACTTTAGTTTCTTCACCTACAAAATGGAGGTAACAATAGTACCTCCCTCCCATGGTTGAGGATCTAGCACAGTCCCTGGTACATAGTAAGGGCTATATAAATGTTATTTTTATTACTATATAAATATAAATTATCACATAAATTAAAAGTATTATTTTTATCATTTTGTTATTACTGTTCAGTCATTTTCAATTGTGTCTAACTCTTTGTGACCCCATTTGAAGTTTTCTTGGCAAAGATACTGGAGTGGTTTGCCATTTCCTTTTCCAGCTGATTTTACAGATGAGAAAACTGAGGCAAACAGGGTTAAGTGACTTGCCCAGGGTCACACAGCTAGTAAGTGTGATTTGAACTCAAGCCTTCCTGACTCCAGGCCCAGCGCTGTATCCACTGTGCCACTTCAATGCCCATATTTTTATTATACACCTACTATGCACCAGGCACTAGGAATACACAGACAAAAATGAAACTGGTTTTGCCTACATGCTTATAGTCTATCAGGAGATGATGTGTACAAATGTAACTATATGCAAAATAAAAACAAGGTAATTAGGCAGGATGGGGAAGGCATCATGTAGAAAACAGTGCTTAAGCTGAGCTTTTAAGAGAATAAACTGAGGGTAGGGGTCGGGAGCAGACAGTTTGTGCCCGGGCAGAGACTAGAAATGGAGTATCCTGTGTGAGGAACAGAAAGATGCTAGACCAGGGGTGGGGAGCCCCTCAAGGCCTTGAGGCTGCAGGTTCCCCACCCCTGGGCTAGATCATACAAAGTATGAAGTAAGGGATATGTCATATGTCATATGGTTCATCTGGGGCCAACTCCAGTCCTCCTGATCTACATCTGGACACTGGACCCAGAGGGCTATGGTGGAGGGAGGGAGGCTGGTGACTTTGCACAGCCCTCTCTCACTGAAATTCAATTCACTTGGATATCATGGCTTCCCCCTCCTGATATCGGCGTCCTCTTCTAGAATGGAGGACAAACAATAATGTCATATGTGATGTGTTGGATCCAAGTGGTCAAAGGCTTTTTAAAGGATAAACAGAGGAGAGATATTTGACCCCTTTCTTCTTCTCTAGGATTTTGCTACATAAATTCTGATAAGGGCAACAAGAATAATAGCTCAATGGGGCGGCCAGGTGGCTCAGCGAGTAAGAGCACCGGCTCCAGTGTCGGGATGACCTGGATCAAATCCGGGCTCAGACACTCAGCACCACACCCAGAAATAACTGGCCGTGTAACCTTGAGCAAGTTACTTAACCCCCATTGCTTAAAAAAAAAAAAGAATAATAGCTCAGTTTTAGATAGTGTCTTAAGCCTTGCAAAACTCTTCACATACATTATCTCATCCAATCCTTACAATAACCCTGGGAAGTGGGTGTTATTATCTGAATGTTACAGATGAAGAAACTGAGACTCAGAGAGCGTTACACAAATAATAACATCTGAGGGAGAAGACTTGAGGTAGGGAGACAAATTAGGTGCCTATTTCAATAGTCCAGGTGAGAAAGGGGCTCAAATTAGAGTGGTGGCAATGATTGGAGAGAGAGGCCATTTCAAGAGGTGTTGTGGGGGCAGCACCAACACTGGGGTCGGGAGAATCTGAGTTCAAACCCAGCCTCAGATACTTAGTCAACCCCAATTGCCCCCCAAAAAAAGACAAGAAAAGAAAGAGGTGTTGTGGAAACGGAAAGGACAAAATTAGGCAGCCCATTAACTCTGTGGGATGTAGCCTGGTGAGACCAACTCAGACAGACTCTACAGAGCCAATGCTGAATTTTCAGTGGGAGCATTTATGCTTTGGAAATGGGCAAATGCTAAAATCCAGGCTTGATTTATTGTTTTGTTGATTGTCTAGATTGAAGAACGTGATGGAGAAAAGGTTACACACAAAAGTATGTTGTGGGCAGGGCTTTTGTTTTTCGAAAGCTGGTTGTTAAACATTTACCAGCACACCCCCAGTGAGACTGAAGGATGATAAAAAGTGTCACACAAGACACTTCATTTCCATTCTCTGCCTGGGCACAAACTGTCCCCTCCTGACACCCAGAGCCTGGGTGACTAGGAAGATTGCTGTATCCTCAACAGTAATAGCTGAGAAGAAGAATGGGTTTGTTGGGGAAGGGAAGTTTAAATTTTGGACACATTAACTTTGAGATGTCTATGAAACATTCAGTCTGACATGTGGAACTGGAGCTTAGGAGAGAGACTGGGGCTAGATATATAGATTTGGGAATTATCTGCATAGAAATAATAATTGAGTCCATTATTTCCCCTTGAATTATTCATTATTCCAGGTACAGGGTGATGGTTATTTGGGTAACACAAAAAGGAGTGACCCTAGTGCTTCAGATTCTCAACCTCTCACAGCCAGATGAAATGATGAGAGGGGACAGATAGATGTAGAAAGAGTTAGTGTGCAGGCATTTCTCTGCCTCTTTTTGCCTTTTCCTTTTGTTCTTGAAATTGAAGTCCTCCTGACAGCTATGTGGGGAAACAGGCACCCCAGTCTGCTGGTGTGACCCTTCCCAATATTTCTGGTCATTTTCCCTCCCTAACATTAACTGCATAAATCCAGAATTCGACTAGTTTTTGCTTGTTTTTGTTTTGTTTTGTTTTTTAACTATTTGCCACTTAAATGTTGGGGATTTGGGTGGGATGTGTTTGATAGTACTAGACCAAGATTTCTAGAGGCTGGTGACTGGAGTGGATCTCCATCTGGTGGACAAATTATGTATTACATTCTTTTGTTGGCTTAATAGGACGGACATCCCAGCTTTCCTGTAGGTTTAAGGAAAGCAACCTATGAGAGATTTGGCCTACTACTGCTCAAGCAGCATTCCAAGGGTTACATGGATGACCCACCAATCACATATACAGCCTGAACTTGTGTCACCTACAGTCAGGTGGACTTGGAATTGGTTGTTTGACTGATGCCAAAGAGTGTTAATTAATGGATTGATGTCAACTTGAATCACTATCAAGATGCCCCAGAGCTCTATTCTTGACCCTATCCTATTCAATATTTATAGCAGTGACTTAGATGAAGATGGATTTGACATATTTGTCAAATATATGAATTACTTGGGACATGTTAGATGACAAAATCTGAATGAAAAAAGATCTTGACAATCTAGAAGGGTGGGCTGAATCTGATCAATTGAAATTTAACAACATACCATGTTTCCATACCACATTACATTTTATAAGAGTGGAAGCAAAACATAGTGGATAGAAATCTAGCCTTGAAGTCAGGACCTCTTGGGTTCAAGTAATCTCTTTGCCATATTATCTGTATGACCTTTGGGTAGCCCTGGGCAAGACATTTGATTTCTCAGTGCCTAAGGCAACTAAGACCTTAAGTTGCAGATTGGCACTGATAAATGCAATTTCCTTACTGAGCGCTTCAGATACCAATGAAATCCCAGGCCACAACTGCCGTGATCTTTTTGCTGGGGCACCCCTTTTCCAGCCTACTCCCAACCTTTCATCTGTAATTCACAAACTGACATGTACTCAATACTGCTGCCCACACCCAACCTGGGATATCTTATGCCACTAATCAGTAATAAGTCTTTTTCCCCTGCCTCAGCTGGGAAGACACTGACTCATAGTAAAATTGAGAAGCTTATGGTCTTTGAAAAATCATGACCATTTATAAGACTCTTCTTGAAAAATTCCCTGAAATGAGTGTTGGGAAACTCAGAGCTGGATTTTTCTCAGTAATCAGCCTGTGCGGTCGTGCATCTCTGAAGCTTTATCCTCCCCCTGTCCTCCAAGGCTGCTGCCCTGGAATGAACCCACCAGCTTCTTAACTGCCTGAACACCCAGAGAGGCTGTGTGCGTGCCTGCCTGCATGTGCATGCTTGAATGGGAAATAGAAGAATGGAAGGAGAGGGGCCTGCGGGGACAGATCCCTCAATCCTGCTTGTTCTTTCCCAGGGCCTCTCTGTCCATGAACAGAGCCAAAGTACTCTGCCAAAAAGCCACCCTCTTGTTACTGGTGATGAGGTTCTGCCTGATCAGTCTAACGAGTTGTCCCAAGGATAACTGGGCTCAAGGGATGGGTGTCTCACTATCCCTGGCTCCCTAATCTACTCAATGATTGGAGATGAGTGTCTAACAGCTTCCAGACCTCATCCCTTCCACAGCAGCACCTTATATCCTTACTGAAAACCCAGGAAGTGTGACTGAATGGATGGTATCAACTTACTAACTGGGCTAAATGAGGGGTTAGATACCAAGAAAGGCCTGGAAATAAGAAGGAAGAAAAAGATAACATTCAGCACTATGGGGAGGTCAGGATCATATTGCAGGAAAATTAGCTAGAGTAACCTATTCAATGTAACAGAAAAGAGAAATATTTAGAATTCACTCACAAACTTGAATTATTAATGTGCTAGAATCATGAAATCTTAGAGCTAGGAGGAACTTTAAAGACCATCTAGTTCAACCCTTGGGTTGTTCAAAGGGTGTTCAAGGAGAACTAGCCTCTCTGGTGTGAGGGCTGCCAAGCCCTCTTCAGGGATGCGTATTCACCTTTGGTGTCCACCTTTACCAGCTCTCACCTGTGGCTCCAAACTAGCATGTAAAGTGGCCACACCCTAATAAAACCTTCCAGCAGATGGGCTAAACCAGCCAGATTGAGAGTAACCAACAGGCCTCAAACTCATCGGTAAGTCAGGAGAATATGTACCCCAAGTGTGTAAAGACTTCTCCTTGGCTGAATGGGCAGATGAGAATAATTTGTTCCAATGGCCATGAAGGCAGCTGAAGCAGGAGCTGTGGAGTGCTGAGACCTTGGTCAGACATTAAGGATGACAAGGTCATCCTAGGCCATCTCCACTCATCTTGACTTTTGTCTTGCCACTGGACTTCAATAACTCTAGAGAAGAAAGTGAGGCTGATGACTGTGCAATGCAGCCTCACTTAAATCCAATTCATGAACAAGTTAAGATATCACCTATGATGTCATTGGTCCTCTTTGAAAATGAAAGACAAACAAATCCAATCCTTACCCAAATCATACATCTTGTCTACAATCTCCCCAACAAGTGATCATCCAAGGCTCTGTGTAAAGACCTCCAAAGTAACAGAGACCTGTAGCAGCAAGCACCCCGGCGTCCCTAGGGTGGCTGCTCACACAGGTTCTTGGATCTGCTTTGTTAAAGGAAAGCAACTCAAAATGGGTTAACAAGCTTACTTTAATCAGTCAGACATATATCGTTTACCTTGTTCAGGAGAAAAGGTCAGCACCCCGAACTTCAAAGTATACAGGCAGAATTATCAAGACAGAAACAGATCAAGTAGACAGATTTCCAAACTGTCCAACCATTACATCCATACCCAGTCAACATCTGGGTTTCCACATCTGGGTTTTTCAAAGCCGGAGGACTCTCAACAACAGCTTCCCAGAATTCAGATCAAATCACAGAACACTTCTCAAAGTGAGCCCCCCAAACAAAGCCTCACATCAGGGCTTATATAGCCTTCTCCTGTCTCAGAGAATGTAACAACCTTTTGGACCCACTGGCCAATCAAAAAGTATCTACTGAAAAACAAGCCTCCCACCCCAGGCTCCAGGTGCACTTTAGCCTAGGAGCAGGGAAGATCTTTAAATTTGCATTTCCATTACAAGACCTCACTCCTCTCTTCAAGGCAGCTCCATTATATTTCTTTTTCTTTTTTTAGAGGGGGGAGGGCAGAGCAATTGGGGTTGAGTGATTTGTCCAAGGTCACGCAGCTAGTAAGGGTAAAGTGTCTGAGACGGGATTTGAACTCAGGTCCTCCTGACTCCAGGGCCAGTGCTCTGTTCACTGTGCCACTCCATTACATTTCTGACTACTCTAATCATTCATTTTTCCTTCTGTTGAGCCAAAAATTACTATTTTGCCATTTACCATCCATAGTTCTGCCCTCTGGGACCACATAGGACAAGTCTAATCTTTTTCCCACTTGACAATCAAGTGGAGACTGAATGGTTAGGTGAAATGAACAATGGACTTGGAGTCGGAGATTTAAATCCTTGTTTTGTCATTTAAGTACTCTGAGCAAGAAATTGATGTTCTTTGGATCTGTTTGCTTATTTGCAAAAAATGAGGCAGGGGAGATTTGGACTAAATGACCTCTAGGGTGCTTTCCAACCATGATCCTATTAATGTTTGAACAGTTTGAAATCAATGATTGTTTTCCCTACTTCTCGTCTCTAGGTTAAACATCCCCAGTTCCTTCAACCCACCATCATAAAGTATGGTCTGAACCTTCCCCACCATCCCATTCACCTAGGAATACTACAGTTCATTAATGACCCCCTAAACCTTTTTTTCTCCAGGATCAATACTCACAGTTCCTTTAGATACTCCCCATATGGCATGGCTTTTAGTTTCCCATGTTTCCTGGTCACCTTCCAGTCTGTCAATATCCCCTCTAAGAAGTGGGCTGACTAGAGTACAATTCAGTATGACCCCCTCACATTTAATGCCATACTTCTGGGCAGCCTCAGACTGCATTGGGTTTGGATTTTGTTCTTGCTGATTCCATGTCATATTGATGACATATTGAGTTTCCAGTGCTAGGTGTTTTTGACACCAACTTCTACCTAATCGTATTTTGTATCCCTGATCTCCTCCACCCCACCCCAATTCTGTACTTGACTTATAAAACTCAATTACCAGATATTTATCCCTATTCAAAATCATATTATTAGCTTGAAGCCATCAGTCCAGCTTGTTGAAATTCTCCTGACTATCTATTCTGTTGTCCACTGAAATTTTCTTAGCAGGAATTCTGACTCTGCCACAAATTAGTTGTGTAAATTTGGACAATTTGTCTAACTTTTGGGGGGCCCAATTTCCTTACCTATAAAATTAGGGGGCTAAATTAGATGATATTACATGCTTGATTTTTTACAACCAAAACTGAGGTATGCTCTGGGCTTCTGGGCTCAAGAAGAGGTAGGCTATTGCTGCAGAAATGGTTAGGGTTTTTCACCTTTCTTGCTAAAGAGCCCCAGATTGACATATGGAATGAGGATTCCCCTGAGATGTCACAGGGGCCACAGCTATTAGCAAGTACAGAGCCCCAGCTTGGGCTGGCAGACTCAAAATGCATGCAATGATGGGTGTGTGTGTGTGTGTGTGTGTGTGCCCTGAATAGCCTGGAATAAGCTTTTTTTTTTAATCCCTAAATTGGGGTCAGCTCAGAAGCTGGTTCTACTCTTCTTACATCTGAGTCCTCATCCAACCTCCAACATTTACACTTTCTGGAACAGCTAACTGCTTAATTGACAGCTGGAGGTAATCTCTTCCTACTCAAAGATGCTAAAGCAGGGTAGCTCTCCTGCAGCTACTGAGAGTAGCAGTGAGAAGATCAATCTATACCATGAATATGGGTCAAAACCTGAATCTTTACTAAGAAGAATTCAGGTCATCCTCTATGGAATCACTTCATACCAGGGGATATACAGTAACTACCAGAAATGGTGCCTGGGAAGGGCTCAGTAGAGAGTAGTAGAGAGTTACTTTGGTGTTCACATCTTTGACTTGTCATTACTTCGCAGGTTTTCTATTTTTTCCCCTCTCCTCTCTCTTTTTACAAATTTTTATTTTTTTAATCAGCTCTTAACCAACACCAAGTGGCATTTCCTCATATATAATAGAATAGAAAAAAAAAGACAATTACTTATAAATCTATGAATCATCATTACACACAATATGATCTTTTTAAGGTATAAAACAAATTCCCCATGTTACTTTCAAAGTTGTCCTGCTTGTCTATGAACTTGCTCTATTCTCTTCTATGCATTTTCTTTTCAATACTTCAATAATCTTTCCTTTTTTTTTTTGAGGAGGCAAAAACAATCCCCCAGTTTAAAAAGAGAGAGAGAGAAACAAAATCCTTGATCTGGTAACAAATAAACATTCATACAAAAACAATCTACACAGTGACTGAGTCTGAAAATATGTCTCTTTTAGAAAGAGATAACTTTGGGCAGCTAGGTGGGACAGTGGATAGAATGGGGGGCCTAGAATTGGGAAGACTCATCTTTATTTCAAATTTGATCTCAGACACTCCCTAACTGTGTGACCCTAGGCAAGTCACTTAACCCTGTTTGACTCAGTCCTTCATCTGTAAAATGAGCTGGAAAAAGAAATGGCAAACCACTCCAATATCTTTGCCAAGAAAAACCCAAATTGGGTTAGTAGAAACAAAAGAGTAAGACACAATTTGAAATGACTGAACAACAACAAACTTGCTTCATCATTGCTACTCTTGAGGAGAGACTGGTCATTTCATTGGTCAGAGTTCTTAAATTTTTTCAGAATTGTTTTCCTCTACATTGTTGTTATATTGTAAAATGTTCTCCTAGTTCTGCTCCTGCCACTCCTATCTGTTCATATAAGTCTTCCTAAGTTTCTCTGAAATACCGTGTTTCCCCGATAATAAGACACTGTCTTATTATTTTTTTTGGACAGAAAAACACCAGAGGGCTTATTTTCAGGGGAGGGCTTATTTTAGAGGAATCTTACACAGTAAGGGGAGGGCTTATTTTTGGGATAGTTCTTATTATCGGGGAAACACGGTAGTCTCTGTAGTCCCTTCTTACTATACAATAGTATTCCATTTCATTTATATATCTTACTGAACAATTTTTGAACCATTCTCCAACTGATAGGCATTCCCCTTGGTTTATGGTTCTTTGATGCTTCAAAGAGCTACTATTAATATTTGTGTATATTTGGGTCCTTTTCTACTTTCCTTGATTTATCTTGGATATAGGCCTAGTGATGGCATCATTAGATCAAAGGGTATATAGAGTTTAATCACTTTTTTCATCTAGTTTCAAATTGCTTTCCAGAATAGCTAAACCAATTCAAAACTCTACTAACAGTGAGTTAAGGTGCCTGTCTTCCCACAGCAACCATCTTTCTTTTTTTTGTCATTTTTGTCAATCTAATGGATTGACAAATAATGTCAATCTAATGTCAATCTGATGGAGCCTCAAATTTGAAGATTTTTTGAGGTGTGAATTTTGATACCCTTGACATTTTATTTAATTTTTTTATCTTAATTTGAGATTTTTGTACACCATAACAATGCTTTCCTCAGCAAAGTAGTATATTATGCTTTCATTTACTTCCTCTCCTCCCTACCCCCTCCATGGATGATGTTTTCATTTCATTTTTGGCTATACTAACAATAAATATAATTTATAATACTACTCATTTAATGGATAAAAATCCAGAGGACAATAAGCCAAGATCAATGTTAAAATAAAATAATGGTAAAAGAAACTCAAAGTCTAAATTTTATTAACAATGATGCTTTAGGCCACCTTTCCCCCACCTACCCTCTAACCTCTACTTGCTTGGAATTGATCCAGAAATTCAGTTCAAGTCACCAAATATTTATAGGGCATCTATCATGTATCTAAGATTGATTTTGTGGAGGGTATTAAAAAACAGGAACATCATATAATCCCTACCTTTAAGGAGGCTGGGTCAAAAAAATTTACACATTAGGGGCGGTCAGGTGGCTCAGTGAGTAAGAGAACCGGCTCCAGTGTTGGGATGACCTGGAGATTGAATCCCAGGCTCAGACACTCAGCACCACACCCAGAAATAACTGGCTGTGTAACTTTGAGCAGGTTACTTAACCCCGATTGCTTAAAAAAAAAAATTTACATATAAAAAACAACTTGAGAACAGTATATACTATAGACTAAAATACTCATTTGAGTAAAGACAATGGCCAAAATATGTGAGGTTAGTGCTACAGCTGGTCAGGAAGAGGATAGCCCCATTGAAGAGTAGGGTTTGAGCTGAACTTTGAAAGATGGTAGGATAAGGAAGAGTGAGGACATTCCTGGCTGGTAGAAACAAAACCATCATGGGAGCTGTATAAATGTGGCATGTTTGGTGTAGGAGAACTATGAAAAGTTGGGGCTACATAGAATGAAAGATTCATGCAGGGGAATAGTGGGAGATAAGAAACAGGATTCTAAACTTAGAACCCCTAGGAAGAGATATAGCCAACCTTGCTTGGGAACTCAATTAGTCTATTAGAGTGGAGTGGAGCAAAGAATGCCCCCAAGTTTATATTGTCATAATATCACTTTCCACTTATGTGTTGAGTTTGGCTTTTGTTCTTATATATTTGAATATGTTCTTATATCTTTTGGATATCATATCTTTACCAGAGAAATTTGTTGCAAAAATTTATTTCCCAGTTAATTGCTTCCCTTCTCATTTTAACTGCATTGGTTTTGATTGTACATAAAACTTATGACTTTATGTAATCAAAATTGTTCATTGAATCTTCCATGATCTTCTCTAACCCTTGTTTGATCATGATCTCTATCCCTTGTTTGATCATGATCTCTTTCCCTGTTCACAACTGCTAATAACATTTCCTTCATCACTCCTCTAACTTTTTAATGATATGACTTTTTATATGGAGATCATATATCCATTTGGAGCTTGTCTTGGAATAGGGTATGAGTTTTGGTCTAAATCTAATTTCTGCCAGAATGCTTCCCAGTTTTCTCAGTAGTTTTTTTTTTTTTTTTTGCCTTTTTTTGGAGGGCAATTGGGGTTAAGTAACTTGCCCAAGGTTACATGGCTAGTTTTTTTGTGTTAAGTGTCTGAGGCCAGAACCGAACTTGGGTCCTCCCAACTCTGGGGCCGGCGTTTTTACTCTCTACACCACCTAGCCGCCCCTTTTTCAGCAGTTTTTGTCAAATAATGAGTCTTTACCCCAGTAGTTGGAATAGTCAACAAAATGCTGTGCTACTACGTTCATTTGTTCCTATATGCTATGTACTCAATCTGTTTCACTGATGAACTTGTCAATATTTTAACCAGCATGAAATCATTTTGATGATTACTACTTTTCAGTATGTTCTTTTCCTTCTCACTGTTTTTCTTTATTTTCTTTTAAATTCTTACCTTATTATTCCTCCAAATGAATTTTTGATTAAATTTCTAGCTCTAGTTCTTTTTTTTTTTGGCTTTCTGGTGGGGGGAAGGCAGGGCAATTGGAGTTAAGTGACTTGCCCAAGGTCACACTGCTAGTAAGTGTGTCAAGTGTCTGAGGCCAGATTTGAACGCAGGCAATAATAAGATATTTTAATCTCTCTTTTCTGGTGATGTTCCATTAAAGCACAACATAAATCTCTGAGTAGGCAAGGCCTCTCTCCGTACCTGAGTACCATGTGGCCAGGAACATCTGACACCTATGTTACTTCTATCCACGTTGTATCTGTTCTTTCTATTCTTAGGTGTAGAAGAATTAGAGACAGAATCACCTTGTGAGGTTCAAAAGGTCAGAAGAACCAACAGAGAGTTGGGGGCAGTTATGGCTGCTGCAGCACAGAGGAGAAACCTGCCTGACCTAGCCAAGTGGTGAATCATCTGTGCAACTGAGACCCCTTGTCCTATGAGTACAGGTGTAATTTTGTTGTCTATTCTGCATTCAGAAGGGAAGTTGGTGGGGTGCTCTGTTGTGGGGAGCTGGGACACTCAATTATATACATTCACAGAATTCCATTAATTGGTTGTCCAAGGCTCCACAGGGGCTGGCAATATGCAGAGCTCCTTGCACAGGTTATAAGAACTGGATCTCCTCCCATTACCTTGGATAGTGTTATCATTTTTTATTATATTAGCTCAGCCCAATCATAGGCAATCAATATCTCTTTATTTAGGTCTGTCTTAATCATTGTAAAGTATATTTTAGTGATATCCATATAGTTTCTTTATATGTACTTTGGTAAGTGAATTCCAAATATTTTAAACATTCTACAATTATTTGGAATGGAATTTTTCTATCCTTTACTGTTGGCTTTTGTTGGTAATATATAGAAAAGGCTGATGATTTGTATGGGCTTATTTTATAATCTGATATTTATTTTAATTAAGGTTTTATTGGTTGACTAGCTGGTATTCGCTGAGTAGACCCTCATATCATTGCAGAAAATGATAATTTTATTTAAGGCAGCTGGGTGGTGCAGTAGATAGATCTCTGGGGCTGGAATCAGGAAGGTCTGAGTTCAAATGTGGCATCAAACACTTATTAGCTCTGTGACCCTGGGCAAACCACTTCACCCCTGTTTGCCTCAGTTTCCCCATCTGTCAAATGGGGATAATAGCAATACCTACCTCCAGGGTTGTTGTAAGGATCAAATGAGATAACAGTAAAGAGTTTAGCACAGTGCCTAGAACATAGTAAGCCCTGTATAAATATTGGCTGCTATTATTATTATTATTTTCTCTTTGTTGATGTTTATTCCCTCATTTTCTTTTTATTATTTTATTTCTAGAACTCTATCAAACAGTAGTGATGATAATTTACATTCTTACTTTATTCCTGATCTTTTTGGAAAGGTCCTTTTCTTCATGACAAATAAAGCTGGCTTGGGTGGCTAGGTGGCTCAGTGAATAGAGCACCGGCCCTGGAGTCAGGAGGACCTGAGTTCAAATCTAGCCTCATACTCAACACAAAACTAGCTGTGTGATCTTGGGCAAGTCACTTAACCCCAACTGCCCTACCTTCCCCCCTCCAAAAAAAATGCAAAAAGCAAACAAACAAATAAAGCTGTCTTGTATTTTAGAAAGATACTATTTACCATATTAAGGAAAGGTCCATTTATTCCTATGCTTTAATTTTTTTAAACAGAAATGAATGTTTTATTGTTAATACAGTCTATTAATAGTAATAGTTTCATAATATTGAACCAACCCTATTTCCCTAGTATAAATCCAACCTGGTCATGGTAGATAATTTTTTTGATTTGCTATTGTAGTCTCCTTCTTGCTTTATCCTCTTCTGTCATCATCATCATCAAACATTTATTGAACGTCTCTAATGTGTTCTATAGGTTTCAAATGCAGACAAGTATCAGAAAGAATTCCTGGATGAAAAGAAAGGCCTCATATACACCAAGACATTTTCAGCAGGACTTTTGTAATAACAAAGAACAAGAAGCAAAGAGGTCTCCCATTATTTGGGGGAATTCTTAAACAATTTGAGGTACAGGAACATAATGCAATACTATTCTGCTCTAAAAATATAATGAATATGATGCTTGCAAAGAAACATGAGAAGATTTTTATGAATTCATGCAAAGTGAAGGAAGTAGAACCAAGAAGATAATGCATGTAACTATGATAGGGCGTTGATCCCTACTGCAGAGGAAGAGTCCCATACCAATGGGCTTTGGGTCTGGGCTTATGTTCCTCCCTTGGCTCAAATCTCTTTTCAGTTCTTGCAAACATCAGCTGGAGTAGGTGCACAAATACTGGCACTTTAAAACAACAAGGATGATTTTCCTGGAGTCACAGGTAACCAACCATTGTACTGTTGACATTAAAATAAACAAATGCACATGAACAATTTATGTGTACTGTAGACATAGCACAATACTGAGCGTCACTTGGGAGAATAGTACAATGGCAACATGCCTAACTATGTACAGCACATAACACATGCACCCTTATAAAGTATGTGAATATAGTACATGGCAATCAATCAATCAATCAAAAGCAGTAAGTGTAGCTAATTCACAAAGCACCAACATAACACTATAGTCAAAATTTAAAAACAAGTAAATTCAAACATATAATTCACATGTATGTGAACTATATGTAGTTACATGCGAGGCACTTTTCACAGGGCAAGCTGTAGCATCATTGCCTGGATAACGTGTAACTGTACCTTCAGGTTTGCCTGTAACATCACTCAGGTTAATAATTGCTCTAATAGACTGAGTTCTCCTATCACTGATTGACCTCTCTGCTCCTATACCAGAGCTAGTAGTTAATATGGGCTAACCATCACGATGACTATAGACCTGTGTGTCTACACCTGAACTGGCCGCCATGTCAGGTTGACTGTCAGTGTGTTCAACTTTATAGGTTAAATCTGTACCCTTGGAGTCACTGTAGTAGTAATTTTAGACAGGAAAGGAGTTGCCTCTGGATTCAGTTCTCCTGCCCTGTAATAACACAGTTTCCTTCACTGAATGCATCACTTTCGGTATGCATATCTGGGTCAGAAAGTCTTTGTACAGCTGCTCAACAGCCTCTTTACCTAGGTGAGAATACATCAGTTCTCTCTACTTGCCCATTAGAAAGTCCAGCTAACTCTCTTATGGACAATAGGTGGTTGCAAGGGGTCAGCAGGGTCCCTTCCATTTCCTGGGGCTATTTTCTAAACAGATAAGTTGTTCAGTTTCTCAAACTGGTAAATTCCAGCTGGATAAATGAAAGTAGTCTTTTTCTTCTTAAGACATAGGAATCTGAGAGCATCTATGATTCAAGTCCACTGGCTGCCTAACAGATAATCCTTGACATCTTACACTTATGGCATAGCGTACTGGCCACATTAGTATTTTTGATTAAAGTTTGGCAGCCAAAAATATCCATATATTTCCATTTCACTTAGGTATTACCACTAAGGTGATCCATGAGGTCTTCTATCATAGACTAGATCTCTCTCTGAATAGTCAGGAATTAGTGAGCAGGATTCTGTGGGTTTCACATCCCACAATCCTCTCATGCAAGGAAAACACATGTTCTCTTGCTGAGCTCCAGGTCCAAAGTATCCTTCCACTCCTGTGGCCAGCAAAGTCAAATACCTCAGGACCCAGCTCCAAGGGTGAACAACTGGAGCTCCTGTAACATTCACTGGAATCTCTTGCCTCTCTCCTCTTGTAAGCCTCTGCATAGTCTGCATAAATAGGCAGTGTGTAGTACTGAGTCCCAGCTTGTTGCTTGCAGTATCCTGTTAGGATTTTTAAAAGACCAGGATTAATTCCAACCAATACTGACACTCCAGTGAGTGCTGTGAAGGTGTGAACATACCAGAGACAGAGGATCTACTTTTTCTGTTGACATCAACAACTTTCTTGGAAAAATTTCAAGCTCACCTGGAGGGATCCCAGATATGGATAGTCTTTATCACTCAAAACCACCAAAATCTGATAAACATTCCCTCTATGTACAGAAAAGGCAGTGATTTTATTGATGGCAGGAATGCAAGACAAAAATTGGCCAGTCCCTTTAAGTCTTGCTAACTGAAGCTCAAAGGATGATTTACATGGCCCACAAGAGATGGATAGGAGTTGAAGGAATTAAAAAGAATTTTCTCACCCTAAGGCAAATAGTAGACTGAGTTCTGGTAATGGCAGCTGAGGCAAAAGCAAAGGATTGATAAAGATAATTCCTAGCTAAACCTGAGGGTTTCTATAGGCTTTTTCTGGCTGAGACTGGATAGATTTTTTTTTTTAATGAGGGGAGGGGGATAAGAAAGGGAGAAAGAGAAAGAAATAAAGAAAGAAGGAAGGAAGTGATGAGGTATAGTATTAGGGGTGCAAGACCCCATAATACCAACACACCGGGTCCTGCCAAATGAATTCCACTCAAGTCTTCTCTCAGACAAAGAAAAGCAAAGTTTATTAAAAGTTAGCCATATTGGGTAGACTCTTAAGGAGGCTCGGTATCTGTAAGGCTTGTATTGTACAGGTGGGCTTGTATCATCTGACACAGCAAAACTGTGCTAGAAAATTCTATGATGCTCTCACAGCACAAGGAGGCAAGATGGGGTCTTATATACAGAAAGGCTGTGGGAGGAATCTAGGGGTGGTCTAGAGGAGGAGTTTGGGGAGGGTCTTCAGGAGGAGTTAATGAGGTCAGACTCCAGTAAATGAGTGAAGTTCCTGGAGGCTACCCGGAGACAACAGACAATGGTGGGCTAGGCCAGTTCAAGGGTGTAACAGTAGAGGATCAGGAGTGGGGACTAGCTGGATAATGGAGGGCCAAGCTAGTAACAAAGGTTTGGGCAGAGCCACAGTGAAAGGCCTATGGCCTCAGGCAAATGCCTCATCAAATGGGAAGATTCAGAGTTCAAGGGGGTTCCCAGAGCCTTCATCAGGAAGGAAGGAAGGAAGGAAGGAAGGAAGGAAGGAAGGAAGGAAGGAAGGAAGGAAGGAGGGGGAGTGAGGAAGGGAGAAAGAGAAGAAAGGAAGAAAGAAAAAGTGAGAAAGAAGGAAGGGAGAGAATTTTTTTAAAAAGCTGAAATAGCCTTCAGGCTAACACTAACCAAAATCCTTTTCCTACAAGTGTTTCTGATAAGGTATGGGCTCTGGAAGCCCCCTAGAGCTCTCCTTGAGTCCTTGAGGTACAGGCTCTGGGAACCCCCCCTTGACCTCTGATTAAATCAGCTCATTTGATGAGGCATTTGCATGAGGCAATATAAGCCTTACATTGTGGGCCCAAACCTCTGGCATTCCTCCTTACTAGACTTCCCACCCTTGAGCCTATCAAAATATCAATCTGCCCTTGAACTGGCCTAGCCCACCATTGTCTGTAGTCTCTAGGTAGCCTCCAGCAGCTTCCCAACCTTAATCACTCATTAACTCCTCTTGAAGACCCTCCCCAAACTCCTCCTCTAGACCACCCCTAGATTCCTCCCACAGCCCATTTATAAGACCCCATCTCACACCATGTGTGAGAGCACCATAAACTTTTCTAGCACACTTACTCTGTGTCCAATACAAGTGAACGTTTAATAAACTTTGCTTTTCTTTGGCTGAGAGAAGAATTGAGTCGAATTCATTTGGCAGTACCCAGCATGTTGGTATTTTGGGGTCTCGTGCACCCCTAGCCTAAGCCAAATGAATTCAACTCAAGTCTTCTCTCAGCCAAAGTAGAGCAAAGTTTATTAAAGATTCACCTTAATGGGTAGACTCTTTTTTGTGTGCTTTATTTTTTTAGAGGGCAATTAGGGTTAAGTGACTTGCCCAAGGTCACACAGCTAGTAAGTATTAAGTATCTGAGGCCAGGATCCAAACTCAGGTCCTCCTGACTCTGGGCCACACTCTACTCACTGTGCCACCTAGCCACCCCCTATGGGTAGACTCTTAAGGAGCCTTGGTATCTGTGATGCTTGAACTGGACAAGGGGGCCAGAATCATCTGACACAGAGTGAGGTCTGCACTAGATAATTCTCTCTTTCTCATGGAGGCAAGATGGGGTCTTATATACAGAAAGGTTGTGGGAAGAATCTAGAAGAGTTTGGGGAGGGTCTTCAGAAGGAACCAAATTCAGATTCCTGTGATGAGAGATTAAGGGTAGGAAATAGCTGGAGGATAACTGGAGATGAGATTATGGAGGGCTAGGCTAGTTTAAGGGTGTATAGATATTTTGGGAGGGTCTAGGGTGAGAAGTAGCTGGACAATGGAGGGCTAGGCTAGTAACAGGTTTGGGCCCAGCTTATGAAAGGCTTATGGCCTCAGGCAAATGCCTCATCAAGTGGGAAGATTCAATCAGAGTTCAAGGGGGTTCCCAGAGCCTGTACCTCATCACAATGTCACTCTTAAAGTCTCTCTTAAAAACTTTGGAATTGATTGTGTGACATCTGGCACAGGACTGCTCAGCATGGCATGCCCACATCAGAGAAGGTGTTGTGCTCTATGAACAAAGCAGAACTGAAACTGCTCAAAGGAAACACAAGACATGCAAATTTAGAGAATCGACCCCAAATGTTCACACAGACTGTTTGTGCCCACCCTGTCATAGAGTATTCCGATTGGTCTGATCAGCCACAGTCGGAAACATAGAAACTTGACTCTAGCATAGTGAGGTCATTTTGATCCTCTTTGAAAACGAAGAACAGGAACCAGGTACTAGGAAAATGGCGATAATAACACCTACCTCCCAGAGTCATTGAAAGAATAAAAATGAAAACAATATCTGTAAAATGCTTTGCAAACCTTAAAGTGCTATATAAATGCTGCTATTGTGGTTACTCTCAGGTTTTATTCTCATTTTCTAGGAGTTTCTCTTAGGATTTTTTCCCTCTTTCCCCCACCCATTGACAACTCTTCCCTTTTGAAAATAAGCCATTGCTAATGAATCACGAAGAGCATTTATTTCTCTAGCCACCAGGAGGGGCATGTGAGCAATGAGGGGAGGCAGAGTGCTAACCTTGGAATCTAGAAGAAAGGGGTCAAATCCTGCCCCTGATACTTAGTAGCTGTATTAATTCACTCGTTGACCTTCAATTTGCTCAAGTGTAAAGTGGGGGGAGGAGGGGAAGGTGAACTAGATGATCTCCAAGGGACCTGCCAGCTCTAAATCTGTGATTCTCGTTTTCTCCCCTAACTCCAGGCAAAGGAGCCAGTTGTTTCCAAGGTGTTCTCAGAATAACAGCATTTCTTTCTCTCATAGACTTTCTGACTCACGGTTAATGTGAGTCTCTTTATGTCTTGTGTGTGATCTGGACTAATGGGCACTCTGCAATTTTATGAAAACAACACACTCTCTTCAGCTCTGGTCCTCACTCTCAGCTTGTGCTGAGAGGAAAAGCTGCCTGTGCCTCGAAAGAAAGGCATCCTCTCTGTATGTGCATTTAATAACCAAGCCTGCACATCATTCAATGACCATCAAGTTGAAATGGGAAAGATACAAAACAGGCAGCCAGAAATCCAGCCCTCCCTCCTCCCATCCCAGTTGCTGTGCAGAGCAGCCAAGAAAGTGCAAGTAAGTGAAGGGATTGATTAGTAAACTGGGAAAATGTCTTCTGGAAGAATGGAAAGTGAAAGGTATTTTTACTGGGCTGATGTTCTTCATCAGCCTATAGGCTTTCTTTCTCCTCCCAACTTGTGCTTAGGCCCAAACTAGTCCTCAGTTCTCAATCTAATCAATTCCACTATCTCAATCAACAAGTGTGTATATATCAACTAGTGTGTATATGCCTATGATATTCCAGGAACTGTGACAAGCAGTGGGAATACAAGCATGGAGAATTAAGATTCCCTACTCCCAATGAGTTTACATTCTAATGGGAGAGTCAAGTACATATAAAAATATATACAGTATAAATATAAAGTTAATAAATGCATGTATATATGGATATGTCTATTTGTATGTACATATATATGCATACATATACACAAAGTAATTAAATACAAGACAGTTTGGGAGGGAGGGTACTAGCATTTGGGGGATCAGGAAAGGTTTCATCTAGAAGATGGTATCTGGGCTGCATCCTTAAGGAAGAGGGGGACTTTGTGAGGAGGAGGTAAGGACTATCAGGCAGCTAGGTGGCTCAGTGGATAGAGTGCTGGACCTGGAGTCAGGAAGACCTGAGTTCAAATGTGACCTCAGACACTAGCTGGGTGACACTAGGCAATTCACTTAACCCTGTTTGCCTCAATTTCCTCATCTGTAAAATAAGTTGGAGAAGGAAATGACAAATCACTCCAGTATCTTTACCAAGAAAATCCCAGATGGGGTTACAAAGAGTCAGACACAACTGAACAACAAAAAGGACTAAAAGCATTTCAGGCATCTGAGAGAGCCTGAGATGGAAAAGAGACACAGAAGTGGGAGATGGGAGTGTCATGAGTGAGAAGCAGAACAATACAGGAAGGGCAATAATGTTCTATGAGGCTAGAAAGGGAGGATGAAGCCAGGTTGCAAAAGACATTAAAAGCTAAACAGAGAATTTTGTATATTATTCTAGAATGAATGGGAAGCTTCAGGAGTTGACTGAGTAGGGGAGTCACATGTTAAAATCTGCACTTAAGGAATTCTTTTGGCAGCAGTGTGTAGAATGGACTGGAGTGGTAAGAGACTAGAAATAAAGAGACCAATTAGAGGTTTACAATAACCCAACTGAGAGATGAGAAAGACCTGAAGTAAGGTGGTAGCTAATGAGTGGAGAAAAAATTGCATTTGAGAGATGTCGTGAAGATAGAAACTTTCCACCCCTCCTAGCCATCAGTCTGTTCCACACAAGAACAATCTGTAATAAGACACTCAGGATGCTCTATTCTGATTTTCTTTCTGAGCTTCATGGTTTCCCCTCTGCAGGTGCACCATTAACGTCATCCCAGAAATCCATTCAAAGTCAAGAGCAAGACTACCCAAGTTGGGGAATTCTAAGTAGTCTGCTCAATTCACAAGCAAATACCTCACTCACCACATTTCCCTTTCAAAGACCCTGTGGGTAGGGAAAGTTTGAGTTAGGTCAGAAGCAGGGGCCATTTGATTATCATGGAAACTTATCAGTGGTTAGGACATTCAGTATCATGTCCCAAAACTGAGATCTCATCTTCCTGATTCACCAAGAGGAGTGGAAGTTAAGTGCAGCCCTGGACTAGCCAAGCTGAAGCTCCCTATCCCATTTAAAGAAGCTGAGAATGCTGGAATGGGAGCTTTCTTATCTCTCAGGAACAGCAAGTCTCCAGGATTGAGTAGCATATTTTCTTGACCAAGAACTTAGCACAAAGCAGGAATTCTGCACCTATGTAAAAGGGCAGTCTTTGGTTCTAGAAGTTTATGGTCCATTAAGTCTGCAAGCCTGGCATCAGCAGGATATATAGGACTTCCTGACACTGGTATGGTGCCTCAGTGCCCAGCATTCAACCCCTGGAAAAAAGGAAGGAGAAAACTGGAAGACTTCCAAATCCTTGGCAGAATAGATACATATTAGTCCCTAGTCCTTTTGTTCCTTCTTTACATTGTTACCTTTGTGAAAGCCCTGTCCACTCCGTTTTTCTGTCTCGAGTCCAAGTGCCCCAGCATGCTGAGCATCTTGGGAGGCAAGGGCAAAGGAAGGTACAACAAAATGTCAAAGTACTGCCTAGTTACCAGCTGCCTAGTTATCTAGCCTGCCAAGATCTTCTTGCTAAAATTACCTCCTGAGAAATTAAGTTGTCAGCAGAGCAAGTCAAGAAGTTATGGGAGCAAAATGAAACACATGTAGACACAGTGTAGTATCATCCTCAGCTTAGAGTCAGAAGACTTGGTTTCTAATGTTGACACTGTTAGACTCTGTGATCTTGGCTCTGCTTTGAAGAAGACCAATGCTATCACAACGTGATGTCTTGACTCATGTGTGAAGTAGATTTCAGTGAGTTGGGGCGGCAGGTGGCGCAGTGAGTGAGAGCCGGCCCCAGAGTCAGGAGGACCCAGGATCAGTTCTGGCCTCAGACACTTAACACCATACAAAAAAACTGGCCATGTAACCTTGGGCGAGTTACTTAACCCCAATTGCTTTAATAAAAAAAAAAAATATTTCAGTGAGTCAGAGTTGTACAAAGTCATTGACTCACTCTCTCCTCCAGATTCATCAAAGTCCAGTGGCAAGACGAAAGTCAGGATGACTGGTGATGGCCCAAGATAACAGTGGATGACCTTGGCACCTTCAATGCCTGACCAGGCTCTAAGCACTCCATAGGGTCTGCTTCAGTCACCTTCTTGGCCAATGTTGGACAATGAAACAAATTGTTCTCATCCACATGCTTGGGATACATACCCACCCTGCCCAACTTCCCAACAGATTTGAGGCCTGTCAATTACCCTCAACCTGGTTTAGTCTATCTACCAAGAAGGTTTTTTTGGGTGTGGCTGCTTCACATGCTACAGCTTCTTGGAGTCATAGGTGAGAGTTGGGTGAAAGGTGGACACCAAAAGTGGGTGAGTGGCCCTGCAAAGGGGTCAGCAAGCCCTCACACCATTGGTGCTAGTCCTCCTGAACACCCTTGGCTCTCTAAGACCTTGGGCAAATCACTTATAACTTCTCTGAATCCATGTCCTTATCTGTAAAATAATAAAATTGGAATGGAAGAGCTCCAAGGTTTCTTCCAGCCTTAAATACTATAACCTGTGATATACAGATGTCTGATATCTTAGATAAAATGTCCAGATTTTTTTTTTATGAGCAATCGGAGTTAAATAACTTGCTCAAGGTTACACGGCCAGTTATTTCTGGGTGTGGTGCTAAGTGTCAGAGCCCGGATTTGATCCCCAGGTTATCCCAACACTGGAGCCGGTGCTCTTACTCGCTGAGCCACCTGGCCGCCCCTCAGATTTTTTTTTAATCATTATGACAATCTATCCAGATATTTAGTTGAAGCCTACCTTTCCAGACTTATCCCACATCCCTGCCTTTCGCATACTCTCCATTCCAGCAGACTTGGCTATTTGCTGTTCCCCTTACAAGACAGTCTGTCTCTCACCTCCACACAGTTGTACAGGCTCTCTGAAGTGCCTGGAGTGCACTTCTCTCTTCACTTTTGCCTCTTAGGCTCCCTACTTTCCCTCAAAACTCAACTTAAGTTTCCTATCCTACCTGGAATCTTTCCTGACCCACCTCCAGTGGTAGGGGTAAATGTTTCCCAATGCATACCTAGCATTCTTTTAAGTTTAATCAGCATTATTGACATTTTCTCAATTATTTTCTTAAGTTTAGACAATCAATAAAATTGTAAATTAAGCCCTGATTTTTAGCATTTGCCCATTTGGGAAGTGTAAATGCTCACACAAAAAATCAATTGGCTCTCACCACCCAGTTTGAGCTGCCTCTAGGACACCCCTACCCACCATACAAAAACTTCCTTGTATATGTACACACACAGACATATGTATACATGGATATACACATATATTTACATAGATATATACACATATATTTGTGTGGATACATACATGTACATATATACTTACATGGATATATACACACATATTTACACAGATATGCATATATATTTACATGGATATACACATACATATGTTTACATTTATGTGCAAACATACACACATACATATATTTGCATGGATATACATATATACATACTCATGTGCATATACACACAATTACATTGATATATACATATACTTACATGGACATACGCATATAGCCATGTTTACATGGATATAATGTATGCATATATTATTCACATGGATATACATATACTTACATGCATGCACACACATAGGCATATGTTTACATGGATATACATATGTGCATATATTATTTACATGGATATACCTATACCTACATGGATACACATATAGACATATGTTTACATGGATAAGCACATGTGCATATATTATTTACATGGCTATACATATACTTACATGGATATGCACATATACATGTATATTTACATGGACATGCACAAATACATATATATTTCTATGTGTGCATATTATTTCTCAGTCTCAGTTTCCTCTTCTATAAAATGGAGGGGTTGGATTTCATTTCTGAGCTCCCTTCAAACTCTAAATCTATGATAACAAAAAATTTCACTGCTTGAAGGCAGGCTTTTTTCACTTCTGTGTATTCCCAATCTAGAACAGTGCCTAGAGTACAGGAGGTCCTTAGTCGATGCCTATCATTTGATGGATTGAAGCCCATTTCTGTCAGGCTCATAGAAAGCCTGATATATATGGTGGGTATGAGTATTGGGGAAGGTGGGAAGGGGAAGAGAATAAGTTTATAAAGAACCCACTACATGCCAAGCACAGTGCCAGGTGCTTTATGTATATTATCTCATTTGATCCTTACAACAAACCCCCAAGGTAGATGCTGTCATTGTCCCCATTTTATAGTGGAGAAAAAGGAGGCAAACAGAGGTCTTGACTTTTTTGCACAAGGTCACACAGCTAGTGTCTGAGGGCAAATCTGACCTCAAGTTTTGCTGACTCCAGGCCTAGCATTTTATCCCTGCTGTGTTAGCTAGCTGGGGAAAAAAAAGGCATATTCACAGTAGATAAAGCCACCAGACCCCACCTCCCAAAGATACTCCTCAGAATGTCTTCCCTTGCACCCCACCATCCTCTACTACACATACACATTTTATTTTATTTTTATTTTTGCTTTTTGGAGGGCAGTTGGGGTTAAGTGACTTGCCCAAGGTCACACAGATAGTAAGTGTTCAGTGTCTGAGGGCAGATTTGAACTCAGGTCCACATACACATTTGAAAGCAAAAGTTGTCTAGACTTTACAAGAAAGTTGCTTAGTCACTCCCCACTGGGAATTGCCTTGGGACAAAAGTGAGGTGTGTCCAGGAAGCAAGCTAGCCTTAGTTTTAGGACTGGGAGCAGGAGTAGACAGGAGGAAGAGATAGAAGGAGAAGAGAAAGAGGTTGAGGGGGAGAGGAAGGAATGGTAGGAAGGAGGGAAAGGAGAAGGGGAGGAGGAGGAAGGGTAGGAGGGAGATGAGGGAGTGGAGAAGATAGAGTAGGAGAGTGGAG
>NW_027185798.1:43233512-43243201 GCF_028583685.1 Petaurus breviceps papuanus
AGGAGGAGGGGGAGTAGGAGAAGGGAGAGGAGAAGGGCATAAAGAAGGAGGGAGAGAAGGAAGGAGTGTAGGAGGGGGGAAAAGAGGAGGGGATAGAGAAGAAGGGGAGATTGGTAGGAAGGAGAGGAGGAGGGGGGAAAGAGAGGAGGGGACAGAGAAGGAGGAGAGATTGGTAGGAAGGAGAGGAGGGGATAGAGAAGGAAGAGAGATTGGTAGGAAGGAGAGGAGGAGGGGGTGGAGGGCAGGGAAGAGGGGGGAAAAATGGGTCACTGCTTGGGGCTGGCTAGGGCAACTGCTGCGCTTGAACTTTTATTCCAGGAACAAATCTTTCCAATTCTCACCAATGACCCAGATGAACTGACCTTCTTAGAGCAATAAAATGCCTGTGTATTTGGGGGGAGGGTGGTGGGTGGGAAATAAGGCTAGGAAAATGGCTGACTCCACAGTCTTGGGGGTGAGAGTTCTCTGGCTAAAACAGAAAGATTCCCACTGTCCTTGAGGAGAGAGAAGAAGAGGCAGAGAAGGGGGTGGGGAGGGGGGGGCAGGTAGGGGACAGAGAGAGAGCTCGATATGAAAAGCAAGGCAGCCTTGGCTAAAGCTCCTTACTCTGTCTACCTGCCAACATTTCCCATCCTGGGCTAACTCTTCACATTGCTTCCCTGATTTCACACATTCTTTCTTCAGGGGTTCTTAGTCTTTCTTGTATCGAGGACCCCTTTAGCGACCAGTAGACCCTTCAGACTCATGTTTGTAAATGAATAAAGTAAATACATAGGATTACAAACGAAAACAATTTTAAAAGTTATCCATTTTTTTAATGAAACAAGTTCACATACTCCAGGTTGAGAACTCTTTTTCTTTTTTAAGGTGAAAAGTAAAAGGCAACCGTTAGGAGGGAGGTTATATGCCAGTGGGAATCCGTCCCAGGCTGAGGGGGATTTTCCCGGAGGAAGTCTGGGTCCCAGAATTACCGCTGGCAGCCATCGCTTCCTCCTTCCCCCGAAATCTCCAGTCTTGCTGCTGCGAGGCAATGACTTTTTGAACTCTGGGCCTCATCTCCCCTCGAATCCTCTACCCCTCCCTGACCCCTGAGACTTTTCTTCCTTTTTCTTTGGCCAGGTCAGGGATCAGGATTCTTATTTATGAGCTGTCAGCAGAGGGCGATCTGGAGCTAAAGAATGACGGGGTCACTTCACCCCTGGACTGCCTTACTAATGACTTTCAGCAACATCCACTGAAGCCTGAGTGCTTCACAAAGGAACATTGTCACACAGATTTTCCTCCTCCCCATTCCTCCCTCGCCCTGATGCCCTCCCTTCCCCCTCTCCTCACGTCTTCATTCGCATCATTATCCCCTTCCCTTCCCCACCCTTCCAGGAAACATCAGGAAATGAATAAGACAAGTCTTCCCAGATGGAGAAAATTGCATTCTCTGTGGGGAAAACTTAAGGGAAGCGGTCACATTGCCGTAACTGGAGAGTTCTCATGTGCAGACCGGAGACCGCATGGTTCAGTGGGTAGAGCGCTGGTCTGTCAAGGCAAGATCAGGGTCGGAATTTTGCCTCTAAGTCTGGCTTACTAGCTAAATGACCATAGGCAAGTAACTTCATGTTTTGAACCCTGTTTCTTCCTTTGTAAAATGGGGATAATGCCCACGTTTGTTACTTCATGGTGTTGTCTTGCGGTACTGTGTTATAATACAGAGTATCCGCCAAAAGTGTTGGGATCATTTTATGTTCTAATAGCTCAGAAGGGCACTGAGAATTTGGACACTGTGTATTTAAAGCGCTAGATAAATGGCAATTTGTTCTTCATACTTGCTTATGTAAAGGTTAGTGCAGGATCTTGTTGGGGACGGCAACCTCCCCAAAGCAGTCCACACCCCAGCTTGGTTGTTAGTGAGAAGAGGGCTGGCTTAAGAGTCAAGGGAGTAATGTCCAAATTGTTTCAGACACTACCAGTGTGACCCTGGGCAAGTCACAATGAAGCTCTCCAGCTCTCACTTTCCTCACCTGGAGAACAGGGGCAGGAAGAGGAGGGAGGGGAATAAGTGGGTGTGGAGGGGGGGGCGGGGGCGTGGACTGGATGATTTCTCACGTCTCTTCTAGCTCTTAATCTGTAATCCTATAATGCTGGCTTCTCCCTGGGGAAACAAGAATTGATTAGCGATGCTTCTGTGGAAAGAAAGCACAGGTTAAAAAATACAATTGAATAGTAAATTTTTAAAAAATATTAAGAGTGTGAGTTAAAAAACTAAGTTGAACTGCAACAACCCCCCCCCCCCCCCAAAGTATGGGTTAAAAAATAAAATTGAGAGGCGGCTAGGTGGCCGCAGTGAGTAAAGCACCGGCCCAGAGTCGGGAGGACCTGAGTTCGGTTCTGGCCTCAAGACAATTAACACAAAAAAACTAGCCATGTCATCTTGGGCAAGTTACTTAACCCCAATTGCCCTCCAAAAGGCAAAAATAAAATAAAATAAAATTGAATACTAAAGGAAAAATACTAAAAGTGTGAGTTTAAAAGCTAAATTGAATCATAACAAAAAAACAAAAATGTGTGGGTTAAAAAATAAAATAGAATAGTAACTCAAAGTCAGGTTAATTTACAGGTGGGTGAGTCATAGACAAAAGTGTGTAAGGGGGGAAAGGAGGTCATCCTCATGTTTTCATCCTGTGCCCAAGTGGTTTTAAACAGAGAAGGGAATGAAATTGGAAGAACAGAACTGGGCTAGAGGATAGGCAGCCCTGCAGGGGGCAATTGTGAGTACTTCAACCAGACTTTTGTTGGAGAGGTCTGTTTGGATAATAAGGCTGGCTCCTGACTGACAATTTCTTTCATCGCATCTAGCTAGGCAACTCATAGTA
The DNA here is from genome assembly GCF_028583685.1 of Petaurus breviceps papuanus. Classification (NCBI taxonomy): domain Eukaryota; kingdom Metazoa; phylum Chordata; class Mammalia; order Diprotodontia; family Petauridae; genus Petaurus; species Petaurus breviceps. The sequence goes on from NW_027185798.1 coordinate 43,236,377, forward strand.
GGATCCTATTCCTTAAGTTCTGGAGAGAAGGTAGAGACCATGCATGCCTAAGAATGAGCTTTTTCTTCCTGGTCCCAGCTGTGAGCCCCAGCCTGTCCCTGGAGCTTTAGAATGTGATTATCTAGAGACACACACAATAGAAATTTCCCTGGGTTTCTGGCTCCTTCATTCTCCTCTCGGTACCACCCAGGCCACTAGACTGTGATGGAGAGAGGAATGCTGGGCTGGCCGAGAGACTCCAGTTCCCCCTTGGCAGTTTCAGAAAAACCATTCTCTCTCTGAGGGGGCTTTCTGATCATTTCTATTTATGCTCCATAGGAAAATCTGGACTTGGTTTAACTTTAATCAAGGGAAGCCTCTGATTCATTTCTTACCCTTTCCCCTAGCATGAGCTAAAATCAATGCAGCCATTACACTTTTGGTATGCTTTGTTTTAAGAATATGCATGCAGAACTCAAAAGAATAAATGAATGGAAAACAAATTACTTAGCACTTTCTCAAAAGAATAAATGAATGGAAAACAAATTACTTAGCACCTTCTCAAAAGAATAAATGAATGGAAAACAAATTACTTAGCACCTTCTCAAAAGAATAAATGAATGGAAAACAAATTACTTACCACTTTCTTTTTGCCTTGCACCATCTCTGAAAAGCAGACAGAAGGCCCTGGACGATTAATACTTTTCTGCATTATAGTTTTATCTTCCCAAAGAGACCATGAACTCTTTGAGGGAAGGGAACTATCAATCTGAGACTTTCTAGTGTTCCTCCACAGAACCAAGCCTCTTGCTTAGATCCGGGAAGGAATTCCACAAATACTTACCCACATAAATGCCCATTTAATAGAGGTAAAAGTGGAACATAGAGGTTAAATCACTTTCCAAGGGTCACATTCAATTTAATTAACCACATTAATTCAATTAATTCCCTACCACATGCAAGGCGGTTGTGCTCTGGGATACTAAGATCAGAACAAAGTAATCTTCCATGCCCAGAGGCTTGGGTGGGTGGGTAAGCTGAGGGCTGGGGTGGTAAGGAGTGAGCATTATGAAGGATTGGGAAAAGGCAGGCTCCCGGGTGGCATAGAGACCGCATGATCTTGTTGGAGGCAGAAGAACTGAGTATGAATCCTGCCTCAAATACTCAACTAGCTATATGACCTTGGGCAAATTGTTCAGCCTCATTCAGCTCCAGTTTGGTTATCTGTGAAGTAGGGACAATAGCACCTGCCTCCCAGGGGTGTTGTGAGGATTAAATGAGATTTTCTATCTATGCTCTGTGTGTGTACACACATACATACATGTATGAATATATGGGTAGGTATATGTATGTATATGTGTATATATTATATTGTGTTATGTGTTCTCATTTGATTATTACAACAACCCTGGAACACACACATATGTAACACACACATATATATGTTACATATTTAATATATACACATATAATACAACTCTTTTATATGCAATGATACCGTGTTTCCCCGATAATAAGACCTATCCCGAAAATAAGCCCTCCCCTTACTGGGTAAGATTCCTCTAAAATAAGCCCTCCCCCGAAAATAAGCCCTATTGAGATTGCTACTGTAGTGAAGGTGATCCCCTGCGCTACATTACGGTACCCTCTGTATGCACCGTCCCCCCCCCGCAGTGAAACGCACGCCGCGCTCCGAGCTGCATCCAATCAGAGCTGCAGCAGTGAGCACATCATCCTGTTCTTTATTGAATTCATTATTGAATAAAGGTACATTTTTTTGTTCACATTTACCTGTTTATTAAAATTGCTGTCAATGTTCATTAAAATAAGCCCTCCCCTGAAAATAAGCCCTCTGGTGTTTTTCTGTCCAAAAAAAATAATAAGACAGTGTCTTATTATCGGGGAAACACGGTAGCACCTGCTCCTAGGGGGTGCCTCTCTCACTGCATATATACAATGCTAGTATTACATATGTGTATGCATACACATATGTAATAGTTATACTGTGTATATATGCATGCATACCCACAAACATGTACAAACACACAATATGTTTAAAATAAATACATACATATACATGTATATTTGTTGTGTTGAAAGCCTTAATGTGTTATTTACATATAGGGCATTATTAATTTTATTATTAAGACTTCCAGTAGGAGGTGACACCCACACTGAGCCTTGAAAGAAAACAAAGGTTATGAAAGCCCTGGGGATAGCTTGTACCAGTGCACTGTGGCAGGTGGTGGAGCCTTCAGATCCATGGTAACTCATGGCACAGCTAAGAACAGAACTCAGATTTCCTGCCAACCAGACCCCTCTCTGCCCTCTATTCCTGCATTCAATGGTTAGAGAGGAGGAAAGGGCAAGAATGTTTTGCTACTTTTTTCCAAGAGGGCCTGAAATCATCTCAACTTCTTTATCTTTTCCGTGTAAGCACTACTGGGACTTGAACAGAAGTACTGCAATAAAGTGAAAGTCCAAACTCAGTCTAGCTTTCAACCTACTTTTCTAGCCTTATCTCATTCCCCTTCATTTGCCCTAACCCTGTAACTGAGGTCTTGATTATAGCAGGAGAAGTAGCTTGGTGTAAGTAGAAAGATTTGAATAAAGGAAAGCCTGAGTGCCAAATGAATAGCCTCCATATTTCCTTTCCTTGGCATTCATCTCTTCTTTGAGGCCTCACTCAAATATAGCTTCCTCCATGGACCAGTCACTTAACTTCCTGAGTCACAGAACCACAGAAGCTGAGACTTGGAAGGGACCTTGGTGGGGGCCATCTAGGCCAGACAACCATAGGCCACAGAATCCCTGCCATGACGTACTGTACAAGTGGCCTCCAGCCTCCACTGGAAGATTTCCAAGGAGGTGGATGGATTGCCTTTCAAGGCAGCCCATTCTATTTTTGGACAGCTTTATAGGAAGTTTTTCCTGACAACAGGACTAAGTTTTCCATTTTGTGACTTACCCCCATCATTCTCAGTTTCCTCATCTATGCCTCCTTTGTAAGGGTCAAGTGACATTGTGTATGCAAAGAGTTGTATAAACCTCAGAGCAGTGGCTTCCAACCTGGATAGAATTTGGGGAGTCCCTGAAATTTTAATATTTTGACTATATTTCAATATAATTTCCTTTGTAATCCTAGGTTTTTATTTTATTCATTTAAAAATATTACTCTAAGAAGGGGTACAAAGGGGATCCATGACCAAAAAAAGAGTTAAGAACCCCCTATCCTTGGAAGTATGAGAAGCTTCTCAAGAGAGAGAAAAAAAAATTTGGTAAATAACTATATTATCCTACTGAAATTCATTTTTCTCTGTATGTGAATATATGTCATAAACTTTAACATTTATTTCTTTTCATATTCAATACTGGTTATAGAAAAGTATACTAAGGGCCAAAGGGATATAGGATATTAAAAGGGTTAGGAATGCCTGCTTTACAATACTATGTATGTGTCAGCTGTCATTTCCCTTTTCAAAACTTTCAGTGGTGGCGGCCAGGTAGCACAGCGAGTAAGAGCACCAGCTCCAGTGTCAGGATGACCTGAATCAAATCCGGGCTCAGATACTCAGCACCACACCCAGAAATAATAACTGGCTGTGTAACCTTGAGCAAGTTACTTAACCCCAATTGCTTTAAACAAAACAAAAACTTTCAGTGATTCCCTAAGATAAAATAGGATGAAATAGGATAGGATAAAATTCAAATTCCTTAGCCTGTCATTCAAAGGGGAACTCTTATGAATAGCCTCAGTGTTTTGGGTTTGGGGTTTTTGGTTTGTTTGTTTTGCCATGAAATATAAGGCAAGATTCTCAGCTAAAAGGGTAAGGGAGAAGGAAAACAGGCAGTATGAGGAGGAATGAAATGGTTTGCAGCAAGCAGGACAATGAATCAATTAGGGAGGTATACCAGGATTGCCTTGCCACAGCAAGGGTCCAGTTGAGATTACATAACATACATCTGTCATGGATCCCATCACCACAGCTTCGTTTAGCAGCATGTGAGGAGGAGCAAAGGCAGAAGATGGTGGGAGTAAGCCAAGGTTGAGGTTTGGCAAGCAGGACTGGTGATGGGATAAGGGAGCAAGTGATTCAAGAGAACCTAGTATAGAGTTCAGGGGGTCAAGAGGGGAAAGGGAGGAGTGTGCAGGGGTGATAGCTTTGGAAAAAAACCAAGGGGTTGTGAGGAATTGGAGTTCATCGTGAGAACCAAGAACAGAGTTTGGGGTTGCAAGGCAGAGGAAGAGATGGAATGCAATAGATTGTGATCAGATAATGGAATTTCAGAGTTCATAAATGTGGAAATAGTGTATTTGTGGGTGTGGCAGCATCAGAGTATAACCATCTCTATATATAGCTAAGGTAGGGTAGAGAAGTAGGTCATGGGAAATCCTTGTATTGTATTCTACTATGTGTATGGAAATGCTCCCTTTATTTGATATTTGTGAAGTTCAGAATTTTTTTTTTTAAAGTGTGTCCTTGGGGTGGCTAGGTGGCACAGTGAATAGAGCACTGGCCCTGGAGTCAGGAGGACCTGAGTTCAAATCCAGCTTCAGACACTTAACACACACACATACACACACACACACACACGCACACACACACAAACCTAGCCGTGGGACCTTGGGCAAGTCACTTAACCCCAATTGCCCTCCAAAAAAAAGCAAAAATAAAAAGTGTGTCCCGTGGACTAAACCTTGGACTTTCCTGGAATATTATTGTTTAATTATAGAAAAACAAATTAGGAGCCTTGTAAGACTGGTTCAGGTTTGAAGTCTAAATCTTTCCCCATCATTCTAGAATTAGTAAAGTCAACAAACATTTATTAAGTACCTACTATGTGCCACACTACTGTGCTAAGAGCTAGGAATACAAAGAAAGATAAACAAAGCAATCTCTACCTCTCCCGGAGTTCTCAGTCTAATTTGAGGTGAGATGGGAGGAGACAACAGGCAAACAACTATGTACAAGCAAGAAGTATTGTGTGTGTGTGAGAGTTTTTCAAGTGGTTGTTTGTTTTTAGTACTTTTCTCTGTGCTGATTGATTTTCAGCCTGTGGCCCTGTGTACCCACATGCTAGGATGATAAATGGGGGGGGGGGGAGAAATAACAGATAAAGGGAATGATTTTACACACTTTGTCTTCCATCAGTCCTGAAGGGGCTTTCACATTCCTGATATACCTTTGTGGCTTCAGGGGAGTGTGGGTGCCTTTTTTTAGGTCATCAAAGGACAGGGGAGAAATTTGGGCCAAAAATATGGACAAGAATAGACCTTATAAAGGATGGTTTGACAGAGTGGAAGGAACAGGAAGGGACTTGCCAGAGAAGACATATGGGGAGGAGAAGAGCAAGAACCTCAAATTTCACTGTTCACCATCTCCTCTACCTGGGAGTAAATTGGCCTACTAGGTTGGAAAAGGACATCATCTGATCAAGGAAACAGAGAGGGACAGGAAAGCACCAAATAATCTCTTTTCTCAAAGTTTTCCTAGAAAATGGTTAGTTCCTTATGAACATCATATGAAAAAAAAATGTTCCAAATCACTAATAATAAGAAAAATACAAATCAAAGCAACTGAGTTTCCATCTCACACACTTTGGACTGACCAGGATGATTAAAAAGGAAAATGTCAAGTGTCGGATGCATCTGTGGGTAAACAAACGTCTGTGAATTTGTATGGCCATTCTGTAGAGCAATTTGGAACTATGCCTAAAGGCCTGTAAGATCATGCATACATGATCACCTAGCAATACCCCTACTAGGTCTGTATCCCAAACAAGATAAAAAGCAAAAAGGAAAGACCTATACGCAAAAATATTTATAGCAGCTCTTTTCTGGTGCCAAAGAATTGGAAATTGAGGGGATGCCCATTATTAGGGAATGGCTGAACAAATTGTGGTATGTGATTATGATAGAATACTATTGTGCTATAAGAAATAATGAGCAGAATGCTCTCAGAAAAACATGGAAATATTTACATGAGTTGATACAAAGTAAAATGTACTGTGTACAAAGTAGCAGCAATAATGTAAGATGATCAGCTGTGAATGCCTTAGCAACTCTCAGCAATACAATGATCCAAAACAACTCTGAAGGACTTATGATGGAAAATGCTATCCATATCCAGAGAAAGAAGTGATGGTGTCTGAATCTTTTTCACCTTTTAGCAGTGTTCTTCCATTTCCCCCTTCTATTATTCTTAATAATCATGATTTCTTAGGTGAGTTCATCTCTGACGACTTCTTCAAAGTAAAATTAAAGCAAGTCCTTTCTTTCTCTGGCTCCCTTCCCATTTCTGACTGTCTTTTTGTTATTCTGTCTCACTGTCTCTCCTCAATGTCCTAATCTTGAATAAGTCTTTGGCAGTCTTTTATATCTTTATTTCCTGCATCAAATAAGAGTCAGCCCAAGCTAAACTTGTCTATCTGCTTGAAGTTAAAGGATTTAGAAAATCTGAATTTTCAGTGTATACACATTTTTCCTCTTTCTGAAGATGAGTTCTTGAAATTCTTTACCATTCTCAGAACTTCTGGGGAAGAAGAGCAGGTGGTAAAAAAAGAAATAGTCCCTGACCTAAGTATTTAAGCTTCAACTTCAGTATTTGTCCTTCCAGTGAATTGCCTCCATTAATTTAAGTATTGACTGATTGTAGCAGCAAGCACCCCAGCGTTCCCAGGGTGGCTGCTAGCAATACAGGTTCTTGGATCTGCTTTGTTAAAGGAAAGCAACTCAAAATGGGTTAACAAGCTTACTTTAATCAGTCAGACATATATCGTTTACCTTGTTCAGGGGAAAAAGGTCAGCACCCCGAACTTCAAAGCATACAGGCAGAATTATCAAGA
>NW_027185798.1:43243601-43256608 GCF_028583685.1 Petaurus breviceps papuanus
GAGGACTCTCAACAACGGCTTCCCAGAATTCAGATCAAATCACAGAACACTTCTCAAAGTGAGTCCCCAAAACAAAGCTACACATCAGGGCTTATATAGCCTTCTCCTGGCTCAGAGAATGTAACAACCTTATTGACTCACTGGCCAATCAAGAAGTATCTACTGAAAAACAAGCCTCCCACCCAAGGCTTCAGGTGCACTTTAGCCTAGGGGCAGGGAAGATCTTCCAAATTTGCATTCCCATTACACTGATTTGATCTTCATGTTGTCTGAGGGGTTCTCAAAAGTCTTCTCCAGGGGCTGCTAGGTGGTGCAGAGAATAGAGTACAGGCCCTGGAGTCAGGAGGACCTGAGTTCAAAGTCACCTCAGATACTTGACACTTGTTAGCTGTGTGACCTTGGGCAAGTCACTTAACCCCAATTGCCCTGCCTTCCCCCCTCCAAAAAGACAAAAAAAAGGAGTCTTTTCCAGCACCACAATTCTGTGGTGCTCAACTTTACTAATAGTCCAACTCTCACATCCATACATTGCTACTGAAAAAAACAGTGCTTTGATGATAAGGACCTTTGCTGGCAAGGTGATATCTCTGCTTTTTAGTAGCCTGTATAGATTTGTCATAGCTTTCCTTCCAAGGAATATGTCTGCAGTCATTGTCTGCACTGATCCTTGAGCCCAATACAAAATCTGACCCTGCTTCCATTTCTTCTCCCTCTGTTTGCCAGACAATGATGGGTCCAGTTGCCATGATTTTAGGTGTTGGTTTTGGGGGTTTTTTATGTTAATCTTCAAGCCAGCTTTCACACTATCCTCTTTCACCCTCATCAAGAGACTTCTTCATTGTTCTTCACTTTCTAACATTTAAGGACAGGGAGTATACGAACAAAGGGGATTGGAAAAGGTCTCCTTGTAGGGGATGACACATTGAGCTTATAATAGTAAGTCAAGAGGCAGAGGTAAGGAGGAAGTACATTACAGGAATGGTGGAATAACTGCTGAAAAGGCAAGTGGTCAAGGAAAACACATAGAGTGGAACATGGGCTGGACCATCGAATGACTGACAGAGAATATATTGGGGGGAGAGGAGGGGAAAGCCCTGAAAGGTAGACTGCAGCCAGATTTTGAGCAGCTTTAAATGCCAAATGAAGGAGTGAATCACCTGGGCTGAATTGTGACTACAAGCAAACCTAAGTTCCTAAAATCACAGGAGTAAAGACTGAAAGTTGAGGGGGAGGCTAGGTGGTGCAGTAAATAGAGCACCAGCCCTGGAGTCAGGAGGATCTGAGTTCAAATGTGACCTCAGACACTTAACACAAAATTAGCCGTGTGATCTTGGGCAAATCACTTAACCTCAATTGCCCTACCTTCCCCCCTGCAAAAAAAAAAGATTGAAAGTTGAAAGGGACCTCAGAGGTCATCTGGCTGAACCTTCCTAATTTTACAAATCAGGAAACTGAGGCCTAGAGAGGTAAAGTGACTTGCCCAAGATCATACCTGCATAAGTAGGCACTCATAAGTAAGGAATTGCTGGCATTATTTTTCCTTTTACTTTCCTGAATGTGCCATTATTTTACTGTTTTGTTCATATATTTACCATTAGTAAGAAAAGCTAACAAGCCACTTGGTTTTTAGCTAGATACTGGATGGTGCCTAATTTTCCTCTTGTTGTCTCCTGCAGGCCTTTCTTGTCTCTTGAATTGTTAAAATTGTTTTGTTCTCTTTTAATTTATTTTTTCTTTCTCACTGGGATAGAGGGAATGTGGAAAGGAGAGAAAATAAACTTGTTAATTGAAAAAAAATTTAAAAAAATAATATGAGGAAGTTGTATAAGTATATTTTATACATTCAAAATTGGGGGGTTATTGAACATAGAAAGAGAATCTATGTTAATTAAATATGCACATTCATAGCACACTGGAATGGTTTTTTTTTTCTATATTATCTAGCAGGAAGACTCTTTTGTATTGTGTTTCCCACTGTAAGTGTTAGACAACCCTCTTCTCTTCCTGCTCCCTTCCCCCAGCTCTTGTCTTCCAATCCCAGGATGGGAATAGGGCCGTTCAGATAGACCACAGCTCTTGAATTGAGGAAGGAAAGACAAAATAAGGCAACATCTGGCTTCTTCGGAGCAAAACAAAACAAAAAGCCTCCAAACTCTGGAAATCAGAAGGGAGTGTGAAAGCTACAACCAGGCCCATGAAATATCCAATAGGACATCTTGGATTCTTGGATCCTGTAAACAGAAATAAATGAACTATGCCTTTGCAGTTGGTTTGTAGTAATGTTTTTAGGCTTTTCACTTAAAGCACTAGGAAGTAAGAAATTCAGTCAGTCAACTGGTCACCTTCCCTATATTATTTCTTTACTAAAGCAAATTGGGAGGATTATTAGCAAATCCATTAACTGTCCTTGTTTAAAGTATTTCTATACTGATTGTTTAAACTGAGCTCTCATTTTGTGAATGTCCTATTGCTCAGAAATAGAAGCAGAAAAATTTAGAGCAAGGAAAAAAAAGAAATTTAGAGCAAGAGGAAGCTTGACCTATCTTTTAATCCAATCCTTCATGTTTTTACAGATGGGGAAATTGAGGCCCAGAGAAGTAAATGACCCCCACAGAAATATGTGAATAATTCAAGCCATTTATTTCCTATTAGGCTACCATCTTTAGTGAATTATTTTAGGCAGTGATTCAGAGCCATAAGAAAATTTAGACATAATCTAGTTTAAACTCCTGCACTTTACAGTAATGAAGGCCTTTATTACGCACTTACTATGTGCCAAGCACTTCCCTAAACCCTGGGGATATAAATATAAGCAAACAAGACAGTCCCTGACCTCTTGAGAAACTCACAGTCTAGAAGGGGAAGACAATCTATTTAGAAGAGTGGTAGCCAAGGAGAAATGTTTTGGTCATGTTTATTAGATTGTTGTTTTCAGAGCCTGTGTTGGAGGAAAGAGTCTGCTGAGAATGATTATAAGGCCATTTGCTTCCTTTCCCTGGGCTCTCAGTTTCTTCCTTGACAAAATAGAAGGCATAGAGTAGGTAGTCCTCCAGTCCTGACAATTGAACCCCCTGTACAACCTTGGAAAACAATAGTGGATGAGAGGGAAGTAGTAAGAGAACTAGAAAGAGTTACAATTGTCCTACTCCAAGACCCCCTGCCCCCCACTTCTAGGCAGCTCCCTAACAGCATGCCAGTCATAGATCAGTCAATCATACATGCAGAGCTGAAAGGGTTCAGGGGGCATCTAATTCAACTGCTAAGAGATTTTTATCCTTGATTTCTTTGAAGTCAAATGTCTTCAGTCATAGAATCATAAATTCTTGTCTTTCTCTGCCTTATTTCCAACTCCACAGATGACTTTCTGTCCTTGATCTGTACTCCTGCACCAGCAGCAAACTGGCTTCTCCTCCAGATATGCTGCTAGGAGCCTAAAGTACTAGCTTTGGGGATTTTGGGACTTGGGGCAATGAAAAAGACCTCATCCTTCTTAAGGGCAATGACACTGTGGTTTTTCATCTGTGTATTCCTACTCTACTCAGCACTGGCAGGATTTTGCAGAGGCATCCATTTGAATTGAATGACCTTCAAAGTATACCCAGTATGTTCCAGCAAAGAAATTTAATTGAATGAATTCAGGTCAAAGTCCTATTGATACCTAAGAAAATGAGAATTGTTGCTCTGTTTCAGATCTGCTTTAAAAGCAAAGCTTAGAATCCCAGCTTTTGCCCCCTTCATTTCACTATAATGGAAAGAAAGTTCTTCCTAAGGACTTTCACCTGCCCCCACCCCCAGTTGTTTTTCTCTCTAGCTTTATAGCCTAATAAAGTGGCCATGAGGGTGCCAGCTTCCCAGCTTTCCTGAAGTCAAGAATTCCTCCACTCTTCTTAGGAACAAAATGCCCAACTATAAGAGTTGATCATTAATGAAATTAATCATGATGATAGTGGTAAGGCAGTAATTTAAAGGGGTGTGTGGCAAGAGAGACTGAAGCTTTTCCCTAGCAATTTTGGTTGGAAGGGTGGAAAGGTCTTTTGTTATCCCCTGAAAAGTGTCTTCATCCTGAGTCCCTTAAACTAGCCCCGCTCCTCAACCCCTACAAACACATACTCTTCTATGCTTTAAGGTCATCTCATTTTCCTGTATCTTTGACCTTTAAATTCAAGAATTCCAAAGCTAAAAATCAGATCTGTTCAATTACTTCCTCCCCCCCCCCAGATTGTTAAGATTTACAGTGTAAGGGAAAGAAGAAAGGGACTCTAAGCATAGCAAAGATGGATTTACCACATCCTCCAATGAACTGATAGGTGTTTATTAAGTACATACCACCAGTATTACAGAATGCTAGGTAAAAAGTAATAGTAAACAGTCTTTGCCCTTAAGAAGCTTACCTTCTATGGGGGAGACAACAAAGAACACATAAAAGCATATACAAAATGTTCAATATAGAGATATAGTAATTGAGAGTGGGAGAAGAAGACAATGGGAGTGGGGGATAGATAAGACTATCCAAAAGGTAATGCTTAAGCCAACTATCCAAGAAAACAAGAGAAAAAGACATGCATTCTGGCGATGGGGGTGAGTTAATCAATGCAAAGGCATGGAGAAGGTGTTAAGAAGCCCACTTCGGCTAGTCTAGTCTACATAGTTTGGGAAGGGAAATATACAATGTTATAAGGCTGGAAAGGAAACTTCAATACCTCATCAGGTTTTGAAGAGCTTGTAATGCCCAAGGAATTTCTATCTGATCCTAGGGATTCTATGAAATCCCTGGAGTTTATTGAGGGGGTGGCATTCGCTCACCTTGAGACCTCCACTTAAGGAAAATCACTGTCACTTCAGGCCAGCAAAGGCAGACTGGGAGAAGTGGGAGGAAGCAAAGCCTCTCCCCACTCCAATCCATCCATACAGTTGGCCAAGTGATATTCCTAAAGTATAGTTCTGAACAGGACAATCCCCTGCTTAAGTATTTTAAGTAACTCTTCTTGTCTTTAAGATAAAATACAAGCTCATCTGTTTGGCATTTAAAGGCCTTCTTGGTCTGGCTTCAAGCTCTTTCCTGGCTGATCTCACACGAATCCCCCTTGGCAACTCCACACTCCACGCAAACAAGAATAATGGCAACGTCCCATTCCCCACCGCCATGCCTCTGCACAGGCAGCACCCTATATGTGGAATCCTCCTCCTTATCACCTCCACCTCTTGGACTCCAGCACTTTTTAGCTTCACCTCCTACACAAGGACAGTCGCTCAGGTTCTCAACCCCTCAATCCTCCATCTCTGAACTGCTTTGTATTTACTTCAGATATATTTATGTATACATTGTCTGTGTACATGCTCCCTCCTAAGAGAATGGAAGTAAAGGCAGACTGTTTCAGTTTTTCTTTGTATCCATAGCATCTAGTACAGTGGTGCTTAATAAATGCTTATTTGAATGGAAGGAAAATCAGGACCATCACAATATGGCAATCAATAAGTGAATATTTATTAATCACCTCCTAGGGGTAGCTGGGTGGTGCAGTGGACAGAGCTCCAGGTCTGAAGTCAGGAAGACTCATCTTCCTGAGTTGAAATCTAGCCTCAGACACTTACTAGCTATGTGACCCTGGGTAAGTCACTTCACCCTGTTTCCCTCAGTTTCCACATCTGTAAAGTGAAATGGAGGGGTGGCTAGGTGGCGCAGTGAATAGAGCACTGGTCCTGGAATCAGGAGGACCTGAGTTCAAATTCGGCCTCAGACACTTAACACAAAAACTAGCTGTGTGACCTTGGGCAAGTCACTTAACCTCAACTGCCCCAAAAAAAAAAAAAAAAAAAAAAATGGAGAAGGAAATGGCAAAACACTTCAGTATCTTCATGAAGAAAATCCCAAATGGGGTCATGAAGAGTCTGACACAAGTGAACAAAAACCATGTGTCAGGCATTATGCTAAATGCTGGGGGATAAAAAAAAAAAAAGAGAGAGGCAAAAGACAGGTCTGGTGGGAATTGAGAGTCAAAGAACCTGAGTTTGAATCCTGGCTCTCTATGTGACCTTGGGGTAGTAACAACCACAGTAAGTCTCAGTTTCTGCATCTGTAAAATAAGGGCAGGCTGGACTATTTGACCTCTAAAACATTTTCCAGTCCTAAGATAAAGAATGAGCCATCTCTCCCAACAGAAACACAAAAATGAGTCCTAATGAAGTACCATGTCAGTCTTTGCCACAAAAAAATGATGTTCATGAAAACATTACCAGAGACAGTGAGTTCTTTAAGACGATGTTAGAATTGGTTCATCTACTGAACTTTGGGGCAGTAGGATTTCCTGTAATAGTCAATTCTGCAGAATTAAATGGGTGCCCAATAGAATGCAAGCTCCTGGAGACCAAGGACTTTCATTTTTTAAATCTTCACATCCTAGAACAGGGCTATGTACATAGTCAGTGCTGAGCATCAGGGATACCATGGTAATAGAGATACACTCTGATCTATAATAAATGATATTATAGCATTACTATTAATTAACTAACCTCTATTAAGCTCCTACTATGTGCCAAGCACTATGGGGTGGTCTTAAGGTTTTGATCAGGACGAAGAGACTCACTTGCCATACCAGAGTGGCATTGCATGCTATTTCCTGTTAATCAATGATCAGTCTGTTGGGGGTGGGAAGGAGGTTAAGTCCTTCTAATATCTTCCTGACTCAACATATTAGAATGAATTAATTCATATGAGGTGTGAGATCAGAAAGCAACCATGGTAGAATTTGAAGGAGAAAGGGGACAAAAGAATGACAGCTGGGACTGCAGGGAGAAATAGGAAGGGCTTACCTTCTCTCCACTCCCCACCCCCATCTCCTGCTCCCTAGGAGAAATAGACCCTGGTGATCATTGATGCATCCTGCTGTAGGTAGTATCTCTGTTCCTGATGCTCTGGTAGACCCACCTTGTCTACACTGTTGTGATAGTTTACTAACTAAAATATTATTATCTAAGTCACCCTGCCTCCAGTCTATCTACTCATCACACCACTGCCCAGATATGCTGTTGTTTGTCCTTCGTTGTCAAAGAGGACCATGACATGCAAATGAATCAGATTCAAGTGTGGGAGGGAAGTACACAGTCACCAGCCTCACTTTCTTCTCTGTAGCCATCTGGGTCCAGTGGCCAGATACACATCAGGACAACTGGAGATGACCTTTGGTTAATTAACAAAGCCTAGCCTTGTGCTGGGTACTGTACATGCAAAGCTAAAGAATGGAAGTCCCTGATCTCAAGGATCTCACATTCAAGCATTCAAGTGGAAGAAGTAACATATACACAGGTAGGTCTATGGAGAATAAATACAAAATAAATGAAAGATAATTCAACACAAGGTGGGGAGGCAGGGAGCGGTGGGGGGAAGGGGGAAGGGGATCAGGAAAGACCTTCCTGTTGAAGGTGAGATTCTTGCCTGTCCAAGTGCAAAGTGTGGTGCCACTCTTACAGGAGCTCCCATTGGTCCACAGAATTAAGTCCAAACATTTTTGCCATCCAAAGCCCTCCACAGCCTGGCCCCAATCTACCTTTTGAGATTTATCTAATTCCACTCTACATACCCACCTGAAATGCTCCTCTTACCTCATTCTTTTTTTTTTTTTTTAAGAAATCGGGGTTAAGTAACTTGCTCAAGGTTACACGGCCAGGTGTTTCTGGGTTGGGTGGGTGCTAAGTGTCTGAGCCTGGGATTCGATTTCCAGGTCTTCTCAAAACTGGAGCCGGTGCTCTTACTCGCTGTGCTACCTGGCCGCCCCCTCTTACCTCATTCTTGTTTTTGCTCTCATCTCTTGGGCACCTCTGTCCCATGACTAGGATGACTCCTCCCATTTCTACCATCAGTTTTCCTCTCCCTTCAAGTAATGGTTAAAATCTCACAAATTAAATTGAAAAATGTGTCTGTGTACATTTTTTCCCCTCCCCTGGTTGTTAAACATTTTATAGCACATCACTTTGTGATGGAACCTATTCTTAGCATGGAGATGAGGAGATGAAGGGATCAGAGACATGAAGACAATGAGAAATGAGGTTCAGAGAATAGTCTAGTTTGTCAGTAATTAGAAGCATTATGACAAAGACTGTGATGTAAGCTGGCCAGGCTCTTCTCCCCACTTCCTTCCTGTTCCCTCCACACAGTGGAGACATGTCTGCAGAAATAGTCAAAGTGATTGGTCAATCCTCAAGGTTTAAACAAAATAAATTACACCAGTCCCAGAGTGCATCCTGATTTTTTTTCAACTCTTGTGTCAGTTTTGTGTATGTTTTGAAACAGTTTTGAAACAGTCCAGTGAATAGAGTGCTAGGCCTAGAGTCAGGAAGACTCATCTTACTGAGTTTAAACCTGGCTTCAGACACTAGCTGTGTGACCCTGGGCAAGTCACTTTACCTTCTTTGCCTCAGTTTCCTCATCTGTCGAATAAACTGAAGAAGGAAATGGTAAACCACTCCAGTATCTCTGCCAAGAAAACTCCAAATAGGGTCATGAAAAGTCAGGCATAACAGAAACAATTCAACAACAGCAACGATAACAACAAAAAAAGGCAGTTTGGTATAACACCTGGCTTCAGAGTCAGCAAAATCTGGGTTTATATCCTACCTCTGGCATGAATGGACTGTGACCCTGGGCAAATTACTTAATCTCTCAGTGCCCTCCCTAAGATTCAAAGTCAGTTCCAGAGAAGGTGTCAGTCTGAATTGTAAGGGGATGTTTCTCACCTAGATCTCCATGCCCCTTCCCCCTAAGTAGCCAGTGTTCTCAGTACTCTTACCAATGCCTCACCCCCCAAAAACCCTCTCCAAAAAGGGGTGGGAGCACAGGGACATTCAAGTTTCTTGGCAGTCCCAGTTCCAAAGAAATTTACAATTTTATAGGGATCAAAAGATGAAGTAAAAGGAATGAAGCTCCAATTTAGACAGGATTTCTGGCATCAGACTCTTGGTCATAGAAATAATTGGGAGGGGAGGGGAGAGTAGGGAAACCTTCACTTCTCTTTAAGATGGCGCATGTGGAGGATTGGACCCAACAACTCTTCCTTTTAATGGCCTCAAATTCCTCTTTTAGGATGTTATCCGGAGCCTTGTTATCAGCCATAACATCTATACATTCCTTTTCCTTCATCTCACATCCCCACCCCTAAGGGATTTGATGTATTATTATTTATTGCCATTATTAGTGTCATCATCATCAACATCATTATTGAACTGACTAGATGTTTGGCATCATGTAGAAAACAGTCTGAGTCTGACCAAAACAGGATCTGGAGAAGTGGAAGGAGAAATGGAGTGGAGAAAGAGAGGAAATGAGGGAGGATGGAATGACTTGTAAACATTTTTACATTTTATCAGTGGGCTGTCATTAAATGTTACCTAGGGAGCATGCTGGGAAAGAAAGAGAATGGCTCCCCTCTTAACGTTTATAATTTAATAAAAATGAAAGGGAAAGGTAATAAAAACATACATCTACAGAGCGCTTTAAATGTTTGCAAAACAAATTTATAAATTCCAATAAAATATTCAAGTAATACAAATGAAGAAGAGGGGAAACAGAGATAAAGGCAATGAATCAGGAGTAGCTGGTAGACATTATTTCTTCTCAGGAGCCCGCATTGCTTGTTTATTTCATTTATTCTTCTAAACACAGTCCTGCAAGAGAAGGAGTGTTTCTCCCCATTTGACTTAATAGGAGATTGAGGTTTAATAGAAAACTGAAGTCCCAAGAGTTTCTGGTCTCCAAACGTCCTCATGGTTCACTGGTTCTGCCCATCTGTTTGTTCTCTTCTCCCTTTGATGGCTATGGAGACATCTTGGAATGGATTCTTAGGCTCTCTCTTCTGAATAGCAGCTAGACCAGGTCCCTAGGTTTGTGCTGAAGTCATCAATCTCTTTGAGCTTTCTCACAAAAGGGACTAGAAAGTGACAAAGGAAAAGCCCAGGAAGCTTTGTTCCCCAAGAGGCTTACTGTAAAGTGAAATTACCCCAAAGGTTTTTGTCCTGTTCCTCCTCTTCTTCTTCCATTTTCTCAAGGACTAGAGACAGTTTGTCTCTCTTTTCTCTGCTGGTTTCCATCATGTGAGCTGTTTTGCATGAAAGGACTGCATTGAGGGGGAGGGGTAAGTCTAACTAAAGTATTTCTGATATAACATCTTGACCTGACCTGTATGTCCAGGACATTATCCTTTAAATGAAAAGGGGATGAGGGGAGTATATACTGGGGGGAGGTTCTGAGGGGGAAAGGGAGAGAGAGACAAAGACAGAGACACAAAAAGAGAAAGGAAAACATACTTCCAACCAGGTATTGGGGGTACCCTAAATTGCAAAGAATTAAAAAAAAAAAAGAAAGAAAGGAAACTGGTAACTTACCAGATTTCCTGTGCTTGCCTGTCTAAGGAAGGAAAACTGTGACAAGAATCAGTCATCAATATTTATGGAACATAAGCTAAGCATCAAGCTTACATTAGACTAGGTAGAATCAGATTTTTCTGATAGTGACCTCAGAGCTTAGCACCTCACCTGACACATAGTAGGTGCTTAATGTGTATTGCCTAATGGATAAAAATTCTCACGAATACTTCCATCTCATTTGCTTTGGGTATAACTATCTACGTACCTATTGACTCCCTCCTTACAATGCCCCTCTTGAGGGCAAAGGATTGTGTCATCTATAGCCTGGTCCATATTTATGGTATTTAATAAATGTTTGCTTAGTTTATTGGTCTAGTTCCGGGGTGGGGAACCTGCAGCCTCGAGGTCACATGTGGCCTTCTAGGTCCCTGGATTTGGCCTTTTAACTGAGTCCAAGTTTTACAGAACAAATCCTTTTATTAAGGGGATTTATTCTGTGAAGTTTGGATTCAGTCAAAGGGCCACACTTGAGGACTTTGAGGGTCACATGTGGCCTCAAGGCTGCATGTTCCCCACCTCTGATTTAGTTTATCCTTATAACAACTCTGGGAAGCAGTGCAAATGTTACTTTTTCCATTTTACTGAAGAAGGAATTGTGGCTCCCAAGGTCAAGATGTGAATTAGTTCAAGATGGCATGGACAGCTTCAAATCCCACATTCACCCAACTAAATCACAGATCTCTCCTACTATATAATTATAACTAAGGGGGATCTTCTATTTATTCTTTAGTCTTCTCACATTCTCTTCCTCATCTTTCTCTTCAACTGGAAAAAAAGAAGTGAGCCAGAAAGAAGTACCAACTTCTAAACGGTCTGTGCCACATAAGCTAAGGCCTAGAGAGACCAAAGGATTTACCAAACGTCTCGAATAATCATGTATTAGCCAGGCTGGAACTGGTACTCAAGCCTTTCTGGATTTGCCATTAGTATTCTTTCTTCTGCATGTATCTGTGTTGTTTTGTTTTTTTTTAAACTGTACGCCAAAGTTGATTTTAAAGTGATTCAAACAAAGTGATTTTTGAAAATACTTGCTGTTCTAAGGATTAAGGGTTTATCTTTTCCTTCCTTTAAAACAATTTTTTATTCTGAAATTAAACATCAAAAAAAGGGGATTTTTCATACATCAGAACAGGAAAAAAAAGGGGATTCTATATGAAATTGGTAATCTCCATTTCACACTGCTTGCTTGGGGAAAAAAAAAGGATATAATAAACTCTACTCATTACTTTCAAAACTCTCCTGCTTGTCTGTTTCCTTTGGACCTTCTGTTCTCTTCAGTTCTGTGCATTTCCAAAAATGTCAAAATGACCCTTTTTTTTTTGGCATCAGTCTTGTTAAATCCTTTCCTTACTCCTGTTAACCTAAAATAAGAAAGGGAGGAAACTTATAACAAATAAACATAATCAAGCAAAATGAATACACAGAATGTATGAAAATGCATGTCCCTAGACCTTGCATCCATCACCTGTCAGGAAGTTTTTCCCCTTATTTTTAGGGAGGATAATTGAGAATTCTTTCTCAGACAACTATACGTGACTGGAGTGCAGAAAACCCATGGTAAAAACTTCTCCTTTAAGGGATCTCTCTGCAGTTAAGGAGGTTCATAATAACCAGCATTTTTTTCATAACAGATTTATCTGTGAGAAGGTCTCAAAGAATGTTTCCAAGTCCAGATAGAGCATCTCACAGCCTGAGGGAGTGCTTTTCCTCCAGTAGCTTCCAAAAACCGTCAAGGGGTTGTTTCAAGGCCAGAGTCCTCACAGTCTGCCCAGCAGCTCACTGGCTGGCTCCCTGCTGCTCCCAGCTGGCACGAGGAAAAGTTTGGTAATTCCCACCAAGAGGAGGTACAGTTCTTGGCAGGGAGTTGGACAGGGCAGGGGAAGTCTCCATGTTTTTTTGTTTCTTTGGATGTCAAAACAGTAACTGGGTTAAATTAGTCCAACCAGTTATGTACCATCCTGTAAATCTTCAGTTTATCAGGGGTTTCAGAGTACACCTAGTCCAACTAATAACTAACCAAGCACACCTCTTTTACAAAATCTCCAGCAAGGGGGAATTCTGCTCTCACTTGAAGACTTCCTGTGAAGGGGAGTGCTCGGAGAACCTTAAAACATAGTTCAGTCAAAGCTCTATCATTGTTATTTTTACTTTTCTCTAAGTTAGCCCACTCCAGACTTACATGTTTTTGATGTTGTTTCCCCTACATCAGGCCAAAACCAACCTGTAGTGACTACCTCACTGGGACCGAGCAAGGCTCAGCTGAATCAATGCATGCAAATCACTTGGTGAGCTTCAAAGCTAGAGAGAGAGAAAGTAATTGATTTTGCCATAAATTGTTTTCAATGGCTCTTGAGTCACACCTCACACCTCCAACCAACCAGTCCTGCCTGTAGGGCCTGCTCTGGGGCTCAGAGCAGTTGCTTAAGTCTTGCTTTCTCTGCTGCTCAGCTTGGCTTCCTTCACTTCTTGGCCTCTGAGGTTCATTTGTTTTGAGGTTTCTTACTCTGGGATGGATGGATGGATGGATGGATGGATGGATGGATGGATGGATGGATGGATGGATGGATGGATGGATGGATGGATGGATGGAT
>NW_027185798.1:43256618-43260135 GCF_028583685.1 Petaurus breviceps papuanus
GATGGATGGATGGATGGATGGATGGATGGATGGATGGATGGATGGATAGAGAGACAGATAGATGGATGGGTAACTGTAGCTATAGATAGGATAGGGTATGTGTATACTCATATTATACATCTATATAGCATAGGGATAGGAACTGCGCCTGTGCTTTTATGGGTCCAGGAAACCCTGGATGAGGACATAGAGGGCCACAGGTGGCCTCAAGGCTGCAGGTTCCCCACCCCTGCCTTAGGCTTAAAGTCAGGAGATCTGGGTTCCAATCAGGTTCTGCCACTTGATAGATGGGTAAGAATGATTACTGACATTCATATAGTAAAAAGTTTCCAAAGTGTTTTACATAAATTATCTCCAGCAAAGATGCCAATTTAAACATGATGTCAGCAAAAACCTCCTAACAATAGAGCCGTCCAAAATCAGAACTGGCTGCCTCCGAGGTTTCCTTGTGTTTCCCCTCCTTGGAGGTTTCCCAGCAGTGGTTGGATGTTCAACCATGCGTGAAAGGAAAGTCACTGAAATCCCTTCCAATCCCCAAGTCCTGTGATTGTATGGTCTTGTTTGAGCCTCACAAAAACCCTGAGAGATGGGTCTTCCCGGTCCTATTATTCTCATTCTATAGAATATCTATATAACATATATCTATATAATAATATCTATATATCTATATAACATATATATCTAATATCTATATAACATATACTGTGTGTCAGGCACTACACTAAGTATTTTACAAACATTAACTCATTTGATCCTCACAACAATGCTGGGAGATAGGTGCTATTATGATCCCCATTTTATAGCTGAGGAAACTGAGGCAGGCAAGAAAAAGTGACTTGTCCAGGGTCACACAGCTAGTAAGTGTCTGAGGCTGAATTTGAACTTAAGTATTCAAGGCCTTCACTCTATCCAGTGATGCTTCTATGAATGAGGCCACAGGATTAGAGAATTTAGAAATTATTTACCCATGGTCACACAGCTGGTAAGTGTTGGAGGCAAGGTTTGAACCTAGGTCTTGATGACTCCAACTCAAACATTCCATCAGCTCCAACACCTTTCCGTGGGCAAAGCACTTGACCCACTAAGCTTCAGTTTCCTCTTTGTAAAGTGGGGGGAAATGACAGATCTTCCAGGCTTATGATGAAGGAGCACAAGTTCACATAAAGGTGAGCTATGCTTATTTTTCAGGTTTTGGGGTGGAGGTTTAAACCAAGAAAAGTATGATCAGTATGAGTGCCTGGAAAGTAAGCATGAATCCATCCGGCTACCCTAAAAAACAAACGAACACTATTCCAACAATGAATACCCTTTTCCCTGTTAAATTAGTTGTAAGGGTCCTGGGTCATCTCCAGTCATCCTGATGAATATCTGGCCACTGGACCCAGATGGCTCTGGAGGAGAAAGTGAGGCTGGTGACCTTGCTCAGCCCTCTCTCACTATAATCAAAGCTAACTCCAAGTCACGTCATCATCTCCCTGATGTCATGGTCCAACAGCAAAGTTGTAAGGGCGGTGTGGGCAAGAGTATTGTGAGGTTCGAATGAGGGCATGGATGAAAAGCACTTTGCAAATCTTTAAGCGCTATATAAGTGCCAGTTATAATTATTGTTGTTGTTGTTATTGATCTATAATCTCTGGTCTGGTGATGGCTTCATTCCCTGAACCTTCTCTTGTACCCCAGTTTAGCTCAAGCAACATTTATAGAGCAGTACAGGGCTGTCAGTAAATGTTTAACAATGGGGATGAGGGGCTCTATGTGCTCACACATTTGAGTTTAATCTTTATTATTAACACTTTCTTAAATCTAGAAAATCCACAAAACAATGTCAAGCCCTGATTTGTAGTGACTGATGGTTTCTGAGGTGTAAATAACAGTGAAAATTTAACAATCTGCCCTGCCAAGCCTTGACCTCACCACAGTACAGCAAGATGTTTGCTTACCTGTGCAGAAGAGGAAAAAAAACTGAGTAGAGTAAAACAAATACACAGGTCCCCTAGATGAGACCCAGAACCGGACATTCCCAAGTGAAATGAATCTCAAATGCTGGTAGATGAAAGGAGCAAAGCCAGGAAGCCACGATAGACCAGAGGAACAAAAAGCTAATTGCTTATTCTGAGTTCCCACAGTAACTAGCCCAGCAGGTCCTACCAGCAGGAGGAGGTGACAGCTTGCACAAGATGTGCCCCGAGCCGACAGCTGTGGAAAATAGTTCGTCCCACATTAGCTGCCTCTCCCTGGATCTGCTTTTGTATGACCCCCACCCTTCCTATCTGCCCCAAAGAAAGTTCCCACCAATGAAATCACATAGCTGTGGTCTATGAGGATGGAGTCACTATCTGCAGGTCATGCTTTGAATTTACTGCAAACTCTGCAATTTTGCTGTGGGTGGGGACTGAGGGGGTGGCGTCAAGATTACTGTAATCAGCATAATCGTTTTCGGTTTATTTTCTCTTCTTCACCCCCCCCCCCATGCCCCCATTTATCCTTTCTTCCCTCCACTCTCCCCACCCATACCCCAATTCAAGCTTCTTACCTGGAAAGCCCTAAGGGACACTATTTGGAGCTAATCTGATTTCAGGATTTACATTTCTGAGACACAAAATCACTAGATTAGCCAGCTATGTATACAAACTGAATTCTTCTTAGGGGTAAATTTAGAGACTTTGAATATTGATGGTGGATTGGAGGGTAAAGAAAGTGAAAAGGGAGCATTATTATCTTGCTTTTTAAATTTTCTGCCTCCCCACCCCTAAATATCCTTGATCAAAGGTTAGTGAAGGTTTCTTTTCTTCTAGTCTCTCCACTTCTGGGAGTGGTAAACCTTTACATTCTTCTGACTCCCCACAAGTGATAAAAAACAAACAACTTTCAGGTTTCAAACTGAAATTCCTAGAGAGTGTAGCTCATGCCTATTTTTAAAAAAATGGTTTTCCCTATCCTTAAAGGAAAAACAAAACTTTGAATGAACTTGCTGTTCCCTCAAGCTACTATCCTCTTCTCACCCACCCCACCCCTTTCTTCCTCAAGACTTCCCCATGGTCTGTACTACACTCCCATCTTATTGAATTCATGAGTCAGTCACTTAACAAGTATTTATTAAGTTCCTACTATGTGCCAGGCATTGTGCCAGAAGCTAGGGATACTGATTAAGGCCAGAATAATAATATAATAATAACGATGATGAGGGTGATGATCCCTGCTCTCGATGAGCTCAGAGTCTAATGGGAGAGACAACATGCAGACAACTGTATACAGACAGGTTAGGAAGGTGGAATTTTAGCTGGGACTGGAAGGAAGCCAGGGAAGCCTAGATAAGGAGAGAATGCCAGATATCCAGGACAGCAAGTGAAAATGCCTGGAGTCTGGAGATGGAATGTCTTGTTCCAGACACAATAAGGAGGCCAGTGTCACTGGATGGCCAAGTATAAGGGGGACTGAAAAGGTCTTAGACTAAGGTTTGATCCTTCAAGGAATCTGCTACTTAGGGAAGATGATGGGTTATTAACAGATTCATTTC
>NW_027185798.1:43260145-43274635 GCF_028583685.1 Petaurus breviceps papuanus
CCAAGTACACAAATAAGTATAATGCAAGTAGAGTTTGATGGGGGAAGGGAGAGGTACTGACAAAATGTTCAACAAAAAATTTACAGAGGTAGAGAAGAGACGATAAGATGTGAGAGTAGAAAGAGCTCTGGACTTGGCGCCAAAGCATGATGGTTCTACCCTAACAATATCTCCTCCTCACCATTCCTACTGTGTCGTTCAGACCTCTTCAACTATCATAATAGCTTTCTAACCCACCTGTCTTCCATCTCTCATCCTTCTCATCACTGTGAAAAGTAATCCATAAGTTCAGATTGTGTCACTCCCCAGCTCAAAAATCTTCAGTGGCTCACCATTATATAGGCTGGCAGGCAATAAGCATTTATTAATCACTTCCTTAAGGTACTGTGCTAAGGGAAAACAAAAGAATACAAGAAAAATAGCAATGTGCTTGTACTAGCAAAAAGAAAAAAGTTCCTGCCCTCAAGGAGCTTCCATTCTAACTAGAGAAAGCAGCACATAAAGGGGAATTGGAAAAGGGCAGGGAGGTAGTGTGTGGTGGCAAAGTTCATAGAGTCAGATGCACAGTCAGGAGCAGAACAAAACATGTACAGCCTGGACATAGCATCCCCCAAATGGAGACCCCAAAAAAGAAACTCACTAGCTGGAAAAGGGGGCTGGCAGAGTAGACGGACATTACAGGGTAAGAAAACCCCAGAAACAAAGGGAAGTTGTCCACAGGATAAAATACAAAGTCCTTTAGCATAATCAAGGACCTCTACAACCTGGCTTCTCACTACCTTTTCCAGTCATATTTTCCTCACCTCTCTTTCCCACAGTCTATATTCCAGCCACACTAAACTACCAGGTATACCCTGGTCTCATCCTGTCTTCTTCCTCAGCACATTCACACAGCCCATCTTTCAGGCCTGGAACACACTTCCTCCATATCTCTGACTGCTGAAACCTTTCTCTCCCTTCAGGATCCTTCATCCTTTCGCTGAAAGGGTTTTCTTCCTCTTCCATTTCCCATTTGACTTTAAAGATTCCCTCTTTGCAGTTATCATTGTTTGCTTTGTATCTACTGAATTTCCGAGGTCTAACCTCCGCCTCCCATCCCATTCCCATTAGATTATAAAATCCATGAAGGCAAGGACTAGGGAATTTTTCATTGTTATATTATTACCAGTACCTAGCATGCAGAATACATTTAAGGAATGATAGATAGTTGTATTGGGTTTTTTTTTTTATCCCAGAATTTCAAAGGTACCACAGGAGAAGAATCAGACTTGCTCTATTTGGCTTCCAAGGGGCAAAACCTGGTACAACAAATGAAAGTTTCAAAAGATTTCCTAACAATTAGAATCAAAAGGGGAAAGGGAGGCCCTGAGCTGACATAAGAAAGATTGCTGAAATGGAGATCATGAAAACTGTGATTCTGGGCAAGTCCCTTCTTCACCTTTCTCAGTATCAGTTACGTCATCTTTAAAAACTGGAATAATAATAGTACCTTAAGACACAAGTTATACATGTAGAGTCATGCAAAACACATTTCCGTGTAAGTAGTGCTGTGAAAGAAAGCACTAGGAAAAAAAAAACAAGAAAAATAAAGAAAAGAGTACATTTCAATCTGCATTCACACTCTACCAGTTAGGAGTAAATTTCTACCTGGATATTATGTAGGCTTCTCAAACTCAACATTTCCCCTAAAGAATTCATTCTCTCCCTGCCCCCCCCTGCCCCCCTCCCCCGCCCCAGATCCAAGGATGATCCTTTGCTTTTCATTCTTTATCGAAGCTCTCCATCTAATCACTTGCTGTCCCTCACACAAGACATTCCACCTTCCAATTCTGAGCGAGCTTTTATTGTCCCCAGGCCTGGGATGTTCTTCCTCCTCTTTTCCATGGCTTCCTTCAAGTTTTAGCTAAAGTCCCACCTTCCACAAGAAACCTTTCCCAGTCCTCCTTAATGCCCCTCCTTCGAGATGACTTCCAATTTATCCTGGAGATATCATGTCTGTTCCTAGTTGTTTGCATGCTGTCTCCCCTATTAGACTGTGAGCTTCTTCAGGGCTGGGACTATCTTGTGTCTTTCTTGCATTCCCATTGCTTACTACAGTGCCTGGCACATAGTAGGCATTTAATAAATGTTAGTTTCCTGACTGACTAGTCCCACCATATCCTTCAAATGCATCCATTCTCTTCCTCAGCACAACCACAATGGTTCAGGTCCCTCATCCCTTCTCACATGGACAGTTGGTAAGCATTACCTTCCTAATCAGTCTCTCTCTTCTTCAATCCATCCCTCGCCCATCTGCCAGACTGATATTTCTAAGTTCAGTTCTAACCATGTTATCCCATCATTCCTCAAATACTCTCTTCTGTTTAGCATTTTCAGCCTTTCACAATCTGACTACGATATCTTTTCGGGCAGAGTCAACATTGCTCTCCCTCATGCCCTCTCTGTTCCTACCAGATCTGCCTGTTGACTGCTTCTTGTATACACCACATTCCAGTTTGTACCTCCATGCCTTTTCAGTCTATCTCCTGGGATACCCATCCGCTTGACCTCTGCTTTTTGGAATTCCTAGCTCTCTCCAAGGCTCAAATCAAATGCCTTTTATGATTCATTCAGTTGTTAAATGCCTTGGGAGATATTAACTAGCACTAGCAAATGATACTGGAGCAACAACCACTGGCCATTGATATTGGGGGGGGGGGGTCCATTGGATGGAAGCTCTAGCCAAAAGCATCAGAAAGACAGCCTGAGGAAGATGAATAACTAGGCTCTAAGGACTCCGCCTGTATGATGAGAAACAGTGGCAGAGCCATGCTTTCATAAGAGTAACAATTAAATAGAATGACTTGAGGGCAGGGATTGTTTTTCATTTTTGCTTGTAACCCCAATGCCTAGCTCTCTTCTTCAATTCCATAAATACTTATGAAACACTTACTATGTGCTTAGTCATGGTAAGCACTAAGTATACAAAGAGAGGCAAAAGATACTCCCTGCCCTCAAGGAACTCACAATCTAATGGGGGAGGGGGGGGCGGCACAGGCAAACAAATATAAGCCAAGCATATTAAAAAAGGAAAGCACTGACTGGAATGAAAAGGAGCTAGGGAAGGCTTCCTATAGAAGGTGGGATTTTAGTTGGGACTTAACGGAAGCTAGGAAGGTCAACACTCTGAGGCATGTGGGACAGCCAGAGAAAATGTCCAGATCTGAGAGAGAGATTGGAATGTCTTGTTATGGGAATAGCCCAGAGGCCAGTGTCACTGGACTGAAAAGTAGTCAAGGTGTAAGGTATAAGAAGACTGGAAAGGTAAGAGAGAGCTAGGTTAGGGTGGACTTTGAATGTCAAAGAGAGCATTCAGTATTTACTTCTGGTGGTAATAGGAAGCTACTGGATTTTATTGAGGAGGAAGGTTAGTCAGTTATATCTTCACTTTAGGATAATCGTTTTAGTGGCTGAATGGAGGATAATTAGAGTGGGGAGAGGTGAGGGAGCAGACCTACCAGCAGGCTACTATAGGAGTCCAGTAGTGAGGTGATAAGGGTCTGCACCAAAATAGTGGAAGTGTCAGAAGAGAGAAGAGACCCTAGATGAGAGATGTTGGATTGGATATGGGGGATGAAAGAAAGTGAAGTATTCAGAATGACTCCTAGGTTGTGAATCTGAGGGACAGGGAGGATGATGTTACCCTCTACAGTAATAGGGAAGGTAGGAGGTGGGGAAGATTTAGGGAGAAAGATAATGAATTCTGTTTTTGACATAGTGAGTTTTGATCCAGTGTGAGATGTCTGATACCGTGTTTCCCCGATAGTAAGACCTATCCCGAAAATAAGCCCTCCCCTTACTGTGTAAGATTCCTCTAAAATAAGCCCTCCCCCGAAAATAAGCCCTATTGAGATTGCTACTGTAGTGAAGGTGATCCCCTGCACTACACGCTATATTACGGTACCCTCTGTATGCACCGTCCCCCCCCATCCCGTGAAACGCACGCCGCACTCTGAGCTGCATCCAATCAGAGCTGCAGCAGTGAGCGTGTCATCCTGTTCTTCCCCAGTGATTTGCTTGCTGGCACCATTGAGAGCAGTGCCACGAAGGAGAGCTGAGGCAGGACAACATAAGCCCTCCCCTGAAAATAAGCCTTCTGGTGTTTTTCTTTCCAAAAAATTTAATAAGACAGTGTCTTATTATCGGGAAACACGGTAAGTAGTTGGAGATGAGATTGGAGGTCAGCAGAAAGATTAGTATAGGAAAGACAGATTTGAATATCATTATCATAAAGATGGTAATTAAATTCATGGGAACTGATGAAATTACCAAGTGAAGTGTATTATAGAGGGAGAAGAGTAGCCAGGACAGAACCTTGAAGGGCACCTATAATTAGAGGGTGCAATATAGAGGAGGCTTCAGCAAAGGAGAAAGAGGAGGAGGAGTCTGATAGCTAAGACAACCAGGAGACTGGTGTCCAGAAAACCTAGAGAGAAAAGAGTATTAAAGAGAGTGATCAACAGTGGCAAAAGGCTGCAGAGAGGTCAAGGAGAATGAGGAATGAGAAAAGGCCATTGGATTTGACAACTAAGATATCACTGGCAACTTTGTAAAGAGCATTTTCCATGGAATGATAAGGTAAGAATTACAAGGGATTAAGAAGAGAGTGAGAGGAGAGATATAACAAATGTTTACTGAATTGAATTAAATCAATAAGATTAATAGGAATAAAATCTTTAAATGACACAGAAAAATAGGGACTTGAGTTTGCAGCATTAAGGAAGCCACACGCTCAATCCCTCGATCCCTCAAAATCCCAAAGGGAGATGTAGAAAGCCTCACTTTGGAAGATTAAGGCCAGAATATGTTTTATATTTTATTTTATATACATATGCATATGTACACAATATACATACATATTTATATATGTGTATAGATACATACATGTATATATACTTGTATATATAAAATGCCATTGCTTTGTTGTTTAATTTTATTTTTAAAGTTTTATTGATGTCTTTTGCTTTTATATTACATTTATTTCTCAATAGACCCCAACCCCTACCCTAATTCTCCTAAACAAATATACTTCTTAAAAACCCAAATACTTCAGTGAAATTAATCAACTATCAATTGTGCCTAACAGCATATGAAACATTCACAAATCACTTCTTCCACAAAAGGAGAGAGATGCTCTCATCTCTTCTCTGAGGCTGTTTGGTCATTATAGTCACATAACATTTAGTTTTGTATTATTACTCTTTCCATTTATATTGTTATGTATATTTCCTGTTTCTTTTGCAAGTACTTCCTGTTTTTGACCCTTTAAAAATGATGTATAAGTACTAGCTAGTATTATTACTATTTTTTCTTGTCTTTTTCTTGTGGCAATTAATTTATACTGGATGATCAAAATTCATAATAAACAAGAATAAGCATAATGAGAAAAATATATGGTACAATAAAAAAATTTTGACCTCAAATTAAACTAGTTATTGAAAATTTTAAAAAGGAAATAAATAGAAGAAATGACATCTATACCAACTATAATAATTTCATCCAGAATTTGAACCGAGTCCAGAAAATGCCTTAGTCAGCAAGCATGATTTGCTTGTAAAGTAGCCAGAGATGGCTGCCAAAGACAAAACAGAGTTAGCATATAAAACTATACTCATTTGTAAAATTTCAAGGAGGCTGTTGGATGATTTTGAGCAGTACCATCTCAAAAAGCCAAGAGAATCAAGAGAGGGTAAAGTCAGGTTAAAGGAATATTGGCAAAATATCTAAGTAAAGGACTTTCAAGGGTGAAAATGAAAAGAGGACTAGAAATAGAAGAAAAATGGAAAAGATTTGCCAAAATAATTTCAATTAACTGTTTCTTCAGAAACTCCACCTGGAAACACCAGACTTGAACCTGAACATCTCATTCCCATTTACCAAGTAAAGGACATATAGCAACTGTATGCTGACTTGATCTATGGAGTCTTAGATGTTTTTTGGAATTTCTTTGCCATTTCATCCTTAATCACTGATATTGGTGCATGAGCTGCAATTCTTTTTTTTTTTTTTTTAAGATAGACCAACCATTTTATTTTCCTCTAATCAGCTCAGGAATGTTGATGGACAGATAGCTCTTTACGTGGACTTTGGAGGGAGTCTGGGGGCAGCACCTGCAGGTCTGAAGCGGGGCGGGGGCGTACGATCCTTGCGGGCCTCCCGGGAGCGGTTCCTCACTACCTTCCTGTGGATCGCGCAGCTCACACAGTAATGAAGTTTCACGTACAGCTTGGGCAGCACATAGGAATCGAAGAGGCTGGTCTCGGAGATGGCCCTCACAATGTTGCGGATGACGAACTTCTTGATGGCCTTGTCCTTGGGCATGCAGCGGGCGCAGGTGGTGCAGCGCATGGGCTTCTTGGCGCCCTTCTTGGCGCGCCCATTGTTCCTCCTCTTCTTGGTCATCTTGGATGCCAGGAATCGAAAAAGCGCAATTATTTTCATGATGGTCTGTTTGTGAATACTTATCATTGGTACTAGAATGAGCAATGATCAAATGTACCATGAAAGACTATTTTTGTAGCTTCCAGACATAAGATGCAATTCACTCGACCATCTCCTTGCTTTGCATCCCCCATCACCATTGAGCCTTCTTCAATTCAATTTTGCTTCAACTTCCCTTCTTCCTCATTTATAGCAAGAAATGTCAAGATTGAGATGATACAATTCCTCTGGTGATATGTTCACATTGGTCATTGGGCAGCGATCTCATATTTAGAAGCAACAGTGGTCAGGTTGAAGTTTGAGGACGGTCTAAAACTGATTCTTGGTGCCTTCTCTACCCCCTTTGCTACCAATCGACTACCAGCACTAAAAAAGCATAAAGGGGTGTCATGACACTTAGCACCATTTTTCATTTTTATTTGTTTCATGTCCAAATTTTTTTTGATACCAAAATTTTAAAAAATGAATGTTTAAATTTTTTTTAACAAAAATTTTACACACAACTGGGCAAAATAAATAAATGTGTATGTGTATATGTAATCTCTCTATATAAATATCTAAACCTATCTATGTTGATTTCTATAAATGAGGAGGGAGGGGGAGGGAGACAGAGAGAGAGAGAGAGAGAGAGAGAGAGAGAGAGAGAGAGAGAGAGAGAGAGAGAGAGAGAGAGAGAGAGAGAGAGAGAGAGAGAGAGAGAGAGAGAGAGAGAGAGAGAGAGAGAGAGCAGTCAGGATTGATACACAGATAGTCCTTTCATCCAAGTACTACCCAGATCTTACCCTGCTTAGCTTCTGAGGTCAGGCATATTCAATGTGGGATCATCATAGACAATAAAGGAAGAGGGAAAAACGCCCCACCTTATCACACAATTGGTGGAATGTTTGCATTATCAAAACTGTTTAAGGAAACCTACTCCAAATGGCAGTGTTCTTAGGAAAACCTCAGCACAGGAGACTGAATATCCCTTTTATCACTTTACAATCCACTTTTTTTTTTTCTTGTCCATACACTACCTCATTTGATTTTCCACAACAACCCTGTAAGATAGTTGTTATTATTATTCCCATTTGACAGATGCAGAAACTGAGACTGAGAGATTAAGTGACTCCAAGTCTAGCACTTTCTCTAGTGAGCCACCTGGCTGCCTTTCACACCTAGCTTTGGAGAATAAACCCCAAATAAGGAAAATATGAAAAGATTTTGTAGTTATTATTTCTTAAGGTGTTACAGTTAGATAAAACACTGGACCTTGAGTCAAGAAGACCTGAGTTCAAATGCATGCTTACTAGCTGTGTGACCCTGGGCAAGTCATTTAACCTATGCCTCAGTTTTCTCATAGGTAAAATGGGGATAAAAACAGCATCTACCTACCAGGGCTTTTGGAAGTATCAACTGAGATAATATTCATAAAGCACTTCACAAACTTAAAGTCTTATATAAATTCCAGCTATTCAGGAACTCTTCCTGAGAGAAAACTCTGACCTGGTAAAAAAAATCAGTGTGGTTACTTGGAAACAAAAAATAAATAAATAAGAAAAGAAAATGTATACAATAATATCATTGAAAGAAAGATAAAAGTGTACTGATGAGAAAGGGGATTCCAGGTCAGTACAAGGAACACCCAAGTTCTTTTGAGGTTTGAATGGTTATTCTTATTCTTCCTGCTGTAGATACATCTGGAGTTTAGATTACAGGATGTTTAAAAAGATTAAAGAGGCAGAAGGACTAGGTTCTGAGAAGATAAGAGCACCCCAGAATGTATATTTATGGATGTTCAAAGTATCAGTTCCTGTACATTCTTACAATTATTTTTATTAAACTTGTTTTTTTAAAGAAACAAACAAGATTTATATTTCAATATGGCTGGAGATGTGGGAAGACTATTGGGTTTGGAGTCAGGTGAATCTGGATTCCAATCAACACTGGGCTGTTTATTTCATTACTTGGATGATTTTGGGCAATTCACTTTACCCACTGCCCTCAGTTTCCTCACCTTTAAAATAAGAAGGTTGGACTACTGGATGACTTGAAGATCCCTAACAGCTCTAAATCCCAGGCTCACTATGATCCTTAAAGAATGTACGTTCACTCAAATGCCACCCTAATTCATACATTATTTTTTTTGTACCTGTCTTACACTTACCATGTACAATTTTGTATTATAGTTACTAGCGTATTTGTCATATCCCACTGAGAGTCTATATATTTCAGGAAGACAGAAATGGGGGTCATATTTCCCCACACCTAGCACAGTGCTCTACAAGTAGGAGGTGCTGAATGAATGAAAGTTTAGGTTAATAGTTGCTGATGGTCCAAGCTACTGAGGTATTGTACCATCTTCTTTTCTACTAAGCCTCCCTTCTGCTTTGGACCCACACTCGAGGTGATCAGATTCAAATATGGGGTGGTAGCCTGATTCTCTAAAGAGAGAGGCCAGTGTCTTTTGTCTCATTGTCTTTGGTTCTTTATCCCTCCCCATCTTGGAGCTCTGAGGTAAATTATTTAGAGCTTAGATTTTGGGTTATTGTCCAAGGTCTTCCCAAAGTGGAGAGTAGAAAGGCATTCAGTGTATACTCAGTAGACAGATGTTTATTTAATCTCCACAAAAGAAATGCTTAACACACCTAAGACTCACAAAGACACATTGACAAAGAAAACAAGACAAGCAGCTGCAGTTATAAAACTGTTCTCTCCCAAAAGGCCAATACTTAAAACATCAATACACCATGCAGTTTGTAGAACTGCTGCACAGACATTTTACCTTCTCCTCTAGCTCTACACTGTCCAAAGAATTGCCTCCAGGTCCTTGTCTTATGGCAAGCCAAGGCAAGGGTTTGGGCTCATTTCCCTGTCAGTGGCTATCCTATCTAATGCAGAAATTCCTCTTGCTACCAGTTAACTCCCACCAAGAGACTCAAAAATAATCTGAACCTTTCAAAATCCCAAGCTGCCCCTCCAAGGCTAGCTAGGTCTATCTCGGGATTGCTGTTCAGTCATCTATATTCAGAGAAGAGCTAAAACATTTGAAACAGACACAGCGTCAGTCTCACCCAAGTCTGTACGTGTAAATCAAATCCAACATTGTGCTGCTCCCTCCCTTACCTGGGTAACCCGGGACAAATCACAAAGCTTTAGCTGGTACTTGCTTAGAGATCACTATTTCTAGCAGATGGGGAGAAAGGGCACTAGCCCTGCTCTCATCCCTCCAGGAAGAGGCTCAAAGACTCCCACTATGCTTGGTAGATGGGAAGAGAATCTAGGCAGAGAGGGAAAACACTCCCCTTTTAAGACCCACTAAATCAGCAACTCTAAAGCATCCATATGCTTTTGTGATGAAATGGTTCCATAAAGGTGGCCAAGGAACAAGATCAGCATTCTGTGAGGTGTATTCAGATTCAAATCCTCTCCACCCACCCACCCCCACACCCTGTAAACAAATGAAAAAGCATGTATTAAGTGCTTGCTAGAAGTGAGGAACTCTGCTGAACACTGGGGATACAAAAATAGAGACAGCTTTTGCCCTCAAGGAATTTACATTCCAATAGGGGATGATAATATGGGGAAGGGAGAGGGAGAGAAGAAAGCTTTGGTTTGTATTGTCTTGGGGATGGTGAGCATAAGTTAACTCACCCCCTTCTCAGAACTAATGGAACATTGAAACTGTTTGCCTCAGTTTCCTCAAATGTAAAATGGGGATAACAATAGCACTTCCTTTGAAGGCTTGTTGTGAGAATCAAATTTGTAAAGTCTGTAGCACATAGTAGGTGCTATGTAAATGTTTATTCCTTGCCCTTTCCTACTGGTACTATATATTTTATTACTGTGTCCAAAGCAGTAAGTGAAGGTGGGCATAGAGGGAACCATCACATCAGCAGAAAAATGTCAAGAGAGCCTAGCTGGGTGACTGGGTGGGATGTGAAGGTGAATCCGGGTCTGCAGTCTGAACCAGCTACTTTCCCGATAGTAGGCTAAACAGGCTCATTTGTAGTCAGTCAGTAATCAAGAGGAGTAGGCCCCAGGGTAAGTGCTGCTGCTTGTCCCCCATTCCAGAAAAGGACCAGTGGCATCACAGGACAAGTGAGGCAGAGCTGTACAAAGTCGTCAGCCTCTCTCTTCCAGAGTCATCAGAGTCCAGGGGCAGAAGGAAAGTCAGAACGACTGGCCATGCTCCGGGATGCAGCAGATGACCTTGGGGTCACTGATGGCTGACCAAGCTCTAAGCTGTCCATGGTGCTTGCTTCAGCCATTTTCACGGCCAATGAAACAACCTGTTCTCATCCATCCATTCCACATGCTTGGGGCAGACATCCCCTTAATTCACCAATGGGCTTGAGGCCTGTTGGTTATCCTCAACCTGGTTTAGCCTTCTGCTGAGACCGTTCACTACAGCTTCCTGAAGTCACAGGTGAGGGTTTGGGTGACAGGTGAACACCCAAGGTGGGTGAGCAGTCCTGAAAAGGGCTCAGCAAACCCTACATCAGAGATGCTACTCCTCCTTGAATACAAGTTGTAAGCAGTTTACAATTCTGAGAATGAGGCACTTGTACCTTTTGACCATGTGTCAACTGTGGAATAGCTCTTGACCGTCTACGTCTGTGTTAACTCCCTGGTTATCCTGGATGTCGCGCTCCTGTTCATCGGTGTTTAAACATGGTGTGTGACTCGCTCTTCTTCTTTTTACCTGGAAAGCCCTGATCCTTCTATCTCTGAAGCTTACTCTTCAAGGCCAAGCTCAAATCCACCTCCCAATGGGGCCATCCTCCCTGTGGGGCCATTCCTCCAAACTCTCATATCACTTATGAACTGGGTATCATTTTATAGATGAGAAAATTGAGACCTGAAGAAATGAAATGGTCTGTTCCAGGTTATCCAGCTAGTAAGTGGTATGATAGGACTTGAACTTGGGCCTACTGACTCCTGACTCTAATTACACAACTCTCCATTCACTACACTTCATCCCACGCTGGTTCTGACTTGATCTGTACCTGGAGCTATCATTCATTTCATCAAAATGAAGTCATTCTATTTCCTTTCATGTGACAATGGATAGGCACCAGGCTGGAGGTCAGGAAGACCTGAATTCAAATATAGCCTAAGATACTGACTAGCTGTGTGACCTTGGGCAAGTCACTTAACCTTTGTTTGCCTCAGTTTCATCATATATAAAATGGAGATAAAAACTCATAGGGTTGTTGTGATGATAAAATGAGATAATATTTGTAAAGTGCTTTATAAACCTTAAAGTGCTACATAAATGTTAGCTGTTATCATATAATATGCTTAACACATTATATTAAAATGTTATTACAACATAATATTAGTCTAGCATAATCTCAGCATAACTGTAAAACACTATACAAATACGGGCTATTATTATTTTAAAGTTGCATAACAGCAACAAAAATTATGATTTTTCACATTCACATGCTTTTAAAAAATTTCTCACCAACAGTGGGGTGGCTAGGTGGTGCAGTGAATAGAGCACCGGCCCTGGAGTCAAGAGGACCTGAGTTCAAATCCTGCCTCAGACACACTTACTAGCTGTGTGACCTTGGGCTAGTCACTTAACCCCAGTTGCCCTGCCCTCCCCCCTCCAAAAAGCAAAAAAAAAAAAAAATTCTCACCAACAAGTCTATGAGGTGGGTTTGTTTTCTGGGGAGACTGGATCTGTGAACTTCATGGTATAGAGAGTTCCTGATAAGTAATACCCTGTACCAATGCAAGCTTACAACTTCTCTACAGAGAACTTTCTGAGAGGTTACTTTCCCAGGGTCTCATAGCCATCCAAAGGAGCATTTGAACCCAGCTGTTCCTGAATCAGAAGCCACATCTTTATCCATAATACCATGTTGTCTCTCATGTAAGGCAGGTAGTACAAGTATGATTAGCTTTTTGTTTTTTTAACAAATTAGGAAAACAAGGCACAGTGGAATGAAGTGACTTGTCCAGGGTCACACAAATTACAAGCGATGGAGACAGGATTCATTGTGCGCTCTCATTCAACATTTCATGCTGCCATTTTTATGTTGATATGATGGGATTCTCTTGGCCAGTTATAAAGAGATGTGGCCAAAGCAGCGCCTGGGTATTTCAGGAGCCACAGGTAAGACTCAAGATGGGGCTAGAGGGGTAACCATACACTCCTGCACTCTCTCTATAGCTCTTCTCCCTGTGAGACTCTGGGCAGCTGTCATCTCCATCTTCTGTGGGCTTGGGAACAACGGTAACTCCTAGAACTAGGGGAACAAGTGAGAGACAGCTACAGTACCCAGAAGCCTTACTGATGTAGGAGTAACAAGCCAGAGGTTTCCAAGCTGGTGAATTTATTGTTGTCCAGTCATGTCCAACTCTTTGTGATCCACTTGGGCTTTTCTTGGTAAAGATATAGGAGTGGGTTGCCATTTCCTTCTTCAACCTATTTTACAGATGAGGAAGCTGAGGCAAATAGAATTAAGTGATTCGTGCAGGGTCACACAGCTAGTAAGTCTCTGAGGTTGGATTTGAACAAACAAAGAGGACTCTTCCTGACTCTAGGCCTGGCACTGTATCCTGGGCCACATAATCTCTGTTTACTTGTGAAAGTAGAGGTAAGTCTCTGGTTGTGAGCCTGGGCAAGTGAATTATTTCTCAGCCTTCTAAGTAACTCTCTAAAACTGATCAATTGAAGAGAGGGTGCTGACCTGCATTGGTAGAATTTTCTAACCTGGGAGTTCTAGATCCCAGGGTAATCAGAGGTAGATTCCCTAGTCCCTAGCCCCTTAAAGATGAAAGCACATCCTAAGCCCATCTCCAGAACTCAGGCAGAGCCCACTGAAGAGGAAAGAAAGCCCTACCATCCCATGTAAGATCAACTCTAAAGAGGGATGAGGGTTGTTTTGTTGTTTGTTGTGTTTTTTTTTCAGGAGTGGAGGGAAGAAGGTGGGAGAGGGAGAAAATAAATGCTTGTCAATGAAAAAAAATTTTAAATTAAATTTAAATTAAATTAAATTTAAAATTTTATTTTTTTTCCTTTTTAAAAAAAATGATCAGATAAATAATAATTTTTTGTCCTTGAAACAGAAAGATGTCTGGGAAAACAAAACAAAACACTTCCAGACCCAGAAAGTTATGGTTAGATTAAGAGTCCCTGGTCTGGTTGAGATGGGAGTAAGTGTAATTAGATTAGAAAGATCCTATGATTGGCTCCAAGAAGGAGTCAGAGAAGCAGTATGATATGGCTGATGGAGTGCTGGTCTTGGAATTCAAAAGACCTGGGTTCAAATCCTGGCCTAGAAGCCTACAAGCTATGTGACCCCAAGTAAGTTGCTTCCCCTCTCTGGGCCTCAGAGGTAGTTGGCTTGGTGCCCTTTAAGAACTCTTTCAACTTTAAACCTATGATCCTGAGATGCATCAGAAATAAATGTAAAACAAAGGAAGCCCCAGTTTGGTATGGAAACAGTGGTGATGAAACTTTAGGCTTCTAGGGAAATTGTGGGCTCAGAAAAGAAGGAACTGTTTGTGTAAGAGATGACCAGCTCTTAGTTCCAGATCAGCCCCCGTGGCATCATTCAGAGAGGGTGGAGTCCAAAGGAGACAAGGAATCAGCATTTTGAAGGTTTTGAAGAACACAATTTTGACCTGGAAGTAAAGGGTGGTCTTAGACCCAAAACTGAAAGAAAGCTGTTTTCCCAGAGACCAATGGGATATTAAAGAAATAGCTCTGGTCTTAGGCTGGAGGGTAGAAAAGGAAATAAATCAGGGATGCGCTGGAACCAGCTTGCTTTATTCTGGTTTTGTTTTGTTTTGTTTTGTTTTGGAGGAGGAAGGCAGGGCAATTGGGGCTAAGTGACTTGCCCAAGGTCACACAGCTAGTAAGTGTTAAGTGTCTGAGGCTGGATTCGAACTCGAGTCCCTCCAGGGCTGGTGCTCTATTCACTGTACAACCTAGCCTCCACTGGCTTACTTTATTCTGGAAAGCCAATCATGAAATTTTCAGAATGAGCATTTATCCTCTAGAAATCAGCAAAC
>NW_027185798.1:43274645-43306730 GCF_028583685.1 Petaurus breviceps papuanus
TCATGAAATTTTCAGAATGAGCATTTATCCTCTAGAAATCAGCAAACACTACACATCAAGGCTTGATTTATTGTTTTGTCGATTGTATGGACTTAAGAAAGTGATGAAGAACATGTTAATAATAAGGTAAATTAAATATGAAAGTGTGTCCTGCTTATTTTTTGGAGAGCTGATTGTTAAACATTTACCAATACACTCCTAACTCTCTGCTTTACTCTAACCTAGACAATTTATTTATCACTTACATCCAAGGTACCTTTGTGCTGTATGAGGGGGTAGTTGATTAGGGACTCCCTTGTTCAGTTTTCTGTAATTTGATACAATACTAAGACCATAGATTATAGAATCACAGAATCAGAGTGGGAAGGGGCCTTAGAGACCGCCTTATCCCACTCCACCTCCCTTTTATAGATGATAAAACTGCGGCCCAAGAGAGATATATGTTTTATCCAAAGGCACACAGATTATAAGCGTCAGAGCAAAGATTTGAACCTAGACCCTACTTCAAATTCTACTCTTTCTATTATACCATTCTGTCTTTAATTAACAATAGTCTGTTCTTTATAATCTTATCAGGCTGAAATGAGACAATATATGTGAAGAACTCCACAAACTTGAAAGCATTATATAGATGTTAACTAGTATTTGATCTGGGACTCCTCTTATCCATTTCCATACAATTGTAATAAAATAGTTTGTGATCAGCAGAATGATAAGTGGAGATGGTTTCATTTTTTGTTTCTATCTTCAGCTCCTACTGAAAGACTAGAGAATATGCTATCCCATCATGCCCACTGTTGATTGATTATTTGGGGGGGGGTATTTTTATTTTTTACAGCTAGGTATCTCTTACCCAGACATCAAGATCATTTGCTATCCTTTGAAAGATGAAATAACCCTCTGTTCAATAATCTTCTAATAATAAACATAAAGAGAGGCAGAAAGTGATGAGATTCATTGTGACTGGAGAAGATCCTGGGCTGATTCCAGGTCAAAGAGGGATTCACTGTGGAAAGTGAGGTCCTCCTATTTGTGGGTGATACTGCGCCGATGGCAACAAGCCTGAGAACCTTGTAGAATCTCATAGAAAAGATCTGTGATTCCTCAAATGAATTTGGCATTTCCATCCACATAGGAAAGACCAAAT
Organism: Petaurus breviceps papuanus; assembly: GCF_028583685.1. Taxonomy (NCBI): domain Eukaryota; kingdom Metazoa; phylum Chordata; class Mammalia; order Diprotodontia; family Petauridae; genus Petaurus; species Petaurus breviceps. The sequence continues at coordinate 43,275,793 of NW_027185798.1, forward strand.
TTACAAAGAATGTCTATTGTCCAGATTTCAAAATGCATATGAATGGATACCATCAAGAGCTTATCCAACAATCCATGTGACTGGACAGAAAGTACAGAAGAACAATGATCTGGGTCCAAAGTCAAAAAGGGAGGAGGAGAGTGGGTTGTTTTTAGGAAATGTCAAAGTCCTTTAACTCACCCCAAGCTTCCCATGACAGGAAAGGACAATTTTTAAAAATGCAAACACTATCGCATTGGCTTTGCTACGTAACATCAAGACGTCAGGTGCCCTGCCTTCAGAGAGTAAAGACGGCAATGGGGAGGGACATGGTATGTGTGAACAGGCTGCAACATATAACTGAAAAAGAACAGGATTGCAAACAAACTGCAAGAGAACATAGGCAGGCACATGGCAAGCATAAGGGACAGCAGGTGGGCAGCCAGTCAGCATATTCCATTGGTACCCTCACACTAGCGGGAGAAAGTGAAGAAGGACTTTAGTATGTTAGAGAGACCTCCTAGGGTAAACTTTTGGAAGAAGCTGGAGGAGAGATGCATAGAATAACTAGTCATAGGCAGGTTATGATCTGCATTGTAGGAAGGAGCTCTGAGGTCAGAGATCCATTTGAATACTGAGTTTTAAGGCTTGCCAGCTGTTAGCAGAATGCCTTATATAGAGAAGGCCCATAATAAATGTTTGGATCAACTTGAAATATGTTTATGAGTTTAGTTGAACTGAATTATGATTGATTAAATTCATTGTCCTGGTGAGGGTAGAGGGAAGAAGGGAATATCACACAAGAAGGAAAAGTATGGTGGTGGAGTAGAAAGAACACTGACTTGTAAATTAGAGATCCGGGTTCAAGTCAATCAACTGACAAACATATATTAGAAGCCTACTGTATGCCATGCACCATTCTAGACACTGGGGATAGCAAGACAGAAGAAACAATCCCTACTCTCATTTTGTCAGGAATAAGTACTTCTTACTTTTTTGAGCTTAAACAGTTTCATTTTTTTGAGTCTCAATTTCCTTATCTGTATAATGAGGAGGTTGAAATCGTTAATAATTGCTGGCATTTATATGTAATATTATAAGGTTTACAGTGTACTTTATATGCCTCATCTCCTCCATTTGCTAAGCTCTTTAGAGTTCTAGATTCTACCACCATCCTATTTCAAGGTACAACTGAAGGAAGGGAAATCCTTGATGACCAACGGAATGAAGGTGGCAGGTAGTGTTCCTCAAATGGGATTCAAATTGAATGGGGAGCCTCTGTTCAGAGGTGGCTCTGAGCCTAATTTTGCCCCAAGAACTGTAGCCTATCATCAATTAACCTGGCTGTAGGTTATTTATTTACATAAATTGTTTACATTCTGCAACAATCATAGATCTATACGGTTCCATCTACGTCCTTATCTGGTCTCCCTTGTAATATGCAGCAAATATTTGAAGGACCCGTGAGATACTGGAAAAAGCACTGTCTCTAGAGTTAGAGGAAATGGATTCAAATCCTGCCTCTGATGCTTACCCCCTAGTGGGACCCTGGGTGAGCCACTTGATCTCACTAGGTCTCAGATTTCTCAACTTTGAAATGAGGAATATGGTTTCAATGGCCTCTAATGTCCCTTCCAGTTCTGGATCTATGTTCCTACATGAAGTTGGGAGTGGGGTCTGTGGCCACAGAAGAGATGGAAACTTGGTATTTATAGGGACCAAATTCATTTGACCTCTGTCTCATTAGCATCATACTCTAATCAACTTAACTAGTCTCAGATAAATCTGATCTGGTTTTATTTAGCAAATAATGATTGAAAAAGCATTGATTATGTACCATGTACCAAACACTTTGCTAACTTCTGGAGATACAAACAAAAAGATAGCTCCTGCCCTCAAGGAGCTTACATTCTAACAGGGAGAAACAGAAAATAGAGGAATGATGGAAGAACATTTTGGTTTGGAAAGTTACAGAGATGGTGAGTAGAGCCATAAAGGGGTAGATTTATATGTTCTTTCCAAGATCAATGACAGCATTTTCTTAATTACAGTTTCAGAAATGGACATGGAATGTGTGTGGGGTGTGGTGATGGAGAGAGGTATGCTACATTTGGCAGCAGCAAGGTCGCTGGCAAGAACAAGGAAGGGTGTAAAATGAAACGTAGTTGAAATTGGCCTAGATGTATTAGACCACATTAGTCACTGACCAATCAATGAGATGAAAAACAATACAACATGATAGGATATGTTATATGGTGTGTCACATAATCTACAACATAGCATAATGTGACATGGTTCGACAGGACATGATATGGTGATATGATATGATGTAATATAATATAATTAACACATAACAGAATATAATATCTAGTGATATGATGATATATGATATGATATAGATAATATATATCTATGGAAGATAGAAATGTCCTGATTGAATATCACCCATCCATGTAAAATGATACCAGCATATGATGAATTCCCAAGCTTCCAACTACCAATGAATCAATCAACAGAACCTCTTATGTGGCACTGGGGATGAAAGTACAAAGAATAAATCAAAACTTAATCACCAAGAGCTTATATTCTAATGGGGGAGATAAGTATATTAACAGATATATACATCATAAATACAAATTGAATTAATATAAGTATATACAAAGGCAGCTAAAGGGTCACTAGCAGTGGGTGGAATGGGAAGTTTCTGTGCAAAAGATTGTGCTTGAACTTCAAGGAAGAGGGAGACTCTATGCTCAACTAATGTATATATAACCCTCCCATTGCTGTTTATAATATAAGTAGTAACAACCTTCTGTTTTCTATGGCAAGTCATAAGATCATAGATTTAGAGCCAGCATTTGGGGAAATACATGAATAAGTCCATAGGTGTATATATTACCCTGTAAATAGTTATTTCAATTTGGCCTTAGCAGTGCAATAATATAAGATTTGCTCAATGGAAAAAATTCTGGATTTGGAGTCAGAGGAACAGGGCTTCATCTTGGGTCTGTCACTTACTCTGTGATCTTGGGCAAATCACTTTCCTCTTGGCATCTCAGGTTTTTAAACTGTAAAATGAGAGGTTTGGATTAGATAATCTGAGGTCCCTTCCAGATCCAAATCCCATATTCTTATGTCCAAGATGGCATATTTAGAGGCAAGGTTTAAATCAGGGAAAATATTTTCCGATCTAGTATTTTTTCTTTGGTGAAGGTAGAAGACAGAAGTTCTACCTCTCCTGGACCCTGCCACCATTACTAGGCTGCCTTCTTATCCAGGAATTCCCCTCATCGCGTAAGACCTTCTCATCCTTTGCCATGCATCCCCTTCTCCCATTGGTGAGTCTCTTCTGGGGGCCTCCATTTCGGGGATAGGTCCAGGCAGGCCATGCTTAATTCTCCTCCCAGCTATGCTTCTGACTCCAGAACTTTGACACTGTGCCCCCAAGCAGGTGCCATCTCTCCTCCGTCCCTCATCTCCCTTTTACATGTTGTCTTCCCCCTATGAAAACATAAACTCCTTGAGAGCAGAACCTTTCTTTCTTTTTTATTTTATTTGTACCCCTAGCACTTAGCCTGGCACCTTAATAAATTCTTACTGCCCTGCCTGCCTGGTGCAGAGCTGGGAGGATAAAGCATCAGCTATCTTTTTCTCTTTTCTAAAAAACCCCAAAACATTCCAACCCAGTTGAGGAGGTTTGTTTGCTAAGCAAAGACAAACCACCCTGAAGTTTGTATAATACCGCTCCTAGGGCCTAGATAAATGCCCAACTGCTTAACTGATTATCTTTTGATTGACTGCTACCACTATCAAAGATCAACTTAAGAAATGCTCAGGGAGGTTATTAGCAAAGCTGCTTTGGTGTTCCTCCTGAAGGAGGCTAGCACAGGATGATTACCCACGTCCTGAGCAGCTTCAAGAATGAAGTCCATATTACACTCCAAAGTCTGTTCAGTCACAATTGTTTTTAGCCTCGTGAACTTTCACCCATGAAAGACTTTCTTTGAAGAGATTGATTAAAAACAAGAGTTTTACTTTTTTTTTTTCCCTCCTAGATTGTTTACTTAGAGCTAAACCACTGAACAAGGGGCCAACTCTCAGATGGCAGGTTTCAAATAGATTAACTTTGTACTGAAAAGATTAAACAAATAAAAACATATACACACAAACCCACTCCTAAACATTGAAGGATGCCTGTGTCTGGCTTTATCTGTTCTGCTGAAGTATTTCCTGATTTTTGTTCTGTACTACATTTCCTCTCTCCCAGGGAACTTCTCCAGGGGGTAGATTGGTTTTAGGGGAATGACTTTGAACATAAGTCTTGATCCTGTCCTAGAATGTGGGCTGGTGACAGATGGAGTTAGGACTATACAAGCAACTTCAAGGTTGGGTTGATGGGGAGAAGTGGGAAAGTAAACAACGCTTCTCCACAATAACCTTGTCACTTTTATGGGAAGCACTTGGAATTAGAGTTAGGAGACCTGGGTTTGAATTCTACCTCTGTAACTATCTGTGTGAACTTGGGTGAGTCACCTATTCTTCTCAGATTCAGTTTCCTCATCTGTAAAATGAGGCTTGCCTTTCTTCCAATTCAGTTCTCTCTGAGGGCGTCAGATTCTTGGTTTGGAATTTGGGGGAACTGGACCTGATGATCTCTATGTTTTCCTCAAACTCAAACCAATTCTGTGATTTTGCTCAGATCTATGATATATGTGTATTTGTTACCCCCTTGCAGCAGAATCAAAGGGGTGAAGAATTCATTCTGGCTCAAGTCAATTCATGGGATCATTGATGCAGAACTTGAGAAGCTGTCTGGTTCAAGGTCACACATGTGGTAAGTTCCAGGGATAGAATTCGTATTCAGGTCCTGTGACTTCAAGTTCGGCACTTTCCCCTGCATCATACTGCAATTCAATGCAACAGAATAAGTATTTATTAAGCCCCTGCTACATACACAGAACTCAGAGCTAGACACTAGGGATACAAAGATAAAATGAAAACTATGCTTGCTCTCTGGTGAGAAGTAAGTCTAGGCACAACTACTGCCTGGGTAATACCTGAAATATCTGGGAGCCCTTGAAAGGAGAAAAGGTAATAAAAGGCTTCTCTGGAAAAAGGGGAACTCTCTGAAGTTTGGCTTAGGAGCTTATGTCTCTGAAATGGTTTATGTGGGTCATAAACATTTATATGCAGACATTTAAACGTATGTAAGCTCTCTTACAAGAAAGTGTCTCCTGCAACCATACAGCAAAGATTATCTGAAAGATAGACTCACAGATCACAAGCACCAGGCAAGGCATAAAACAAGGAGCCATCTCATGGACAAAAGAATTCTCCACTGTGATGCAAGAGATCCAGTGTAGAATCCAAATCAAGGAGTGATTCTTTTCAAATAGTGGAGTCCTTCAGAATGCCCGTGTCTGTGGATGACACTGTCATTACATCAAGGTAAGGAACAATGCCGCTCCTCCTAAAAGGGAACCCTAATCACAGTAAAGAGCTTGGCATGACCAGCTACTCAGGAAAGACCAAGTGGATGAATGATGTCTATTGCCCAGATTAGGATATGCATTTAGACAGATATCCTAGAGAGCTTGTCCATCAATATGTCTATCTGGGATCAACAGTACAGACTGGCAATGAATTAAGTCTAGAATTTAAAAGGAGAGCAGTCTAAATTACCTTCAAGAAACTGCAGTGCTCTATAATGACCGCAAGTTTCCCATGGAAACAAAGACAATTTTTTTTTTTGTCTTTGTGGAGGAGGGAAGGTAGGGCAATTGGGGTTAAGTGACTTGCCCAAGGTCACACAGCTAATAAGTGTTAAGTGTCTGAGGCTGGATTTGAACTCTGGTCCTCCTGACTCCAGGTCCTCCTGATTGTGCCACCTAGCTGCCCCCTGACCCATCTTTTTAAAACTAATATTCTACCATGGTTGTTACATGGCATTGAATATATTAGCTTTTGGAGAATTAAAATTAATTTCACACAGAGGGCTGTGGAGAAGAACATGGTAGGTTCGAGGGGGATACAACATATGACTAATGATGAACTTTGAAGATGACTAGGAATAAAAAAATGTCATCCTGGAAATGTATGAGCAGATGAGAAAACAGGCCAGTCACGTGGTGAGGACAAGGGATAACAGATGGACATCCAGAGTTCTCCATGATTGTCTCATAAGGTTAGGAGAAATCAAGGCAGGCCCCCACACATTATCAGCTTGCTCCCCTGAAATGAGCTTCTGGGAGAACATGGACAAGAGTCACACAGGATGGTTAAACATGGATTATTGTGATCTGCGTTATTAGAGTGGATTTCCAAATGGATTAAATCATAGATCTATTCAAGAATCTTCGTGTTATCTTAGCTTGCCTTGACAGCTGCAGCTTATTTGGAACATTAGCACTTCTGACATTACTCACACGAGACTACATCAAGCGTCTGAATCCATCCTCTTTCCCCTGTTCCCAGTCCTTACTTTCATCTTCTGTATGCCTCTTAGAAATCTAAGTTGGATGCTGAGTTCCCTGTGCTGCATTCCCTTTTCCATCTTCATTGGAATTGTTTCTCTTAATGTCTTCAGAACTGAATTTTTTTTTTAGCTTTTAAAATATTTTTGTTTTTTGAAATGAATAGTATTTTATTTGTTCCAATTACATGTAAAGATAGTTTTCAACTAGAATTTAATTCTTGAGTTTCCCATCCCTCCTGGACAAGCTTCCCCTAAAGAATTTTGGTCCAAGGGATCCTTCCCACCTTTTCTCTGAACCCTTTGAAATCTTCCTTTCCAAAATCTTTTTTCTATATAGACTCCTTCTCTATTACAAATTCGAAAAGGGAATGATTCACTTTCCCCTGAAGTTCCCATTATTTTCACCCCCACAATCAGTTCCTCCTTGTTGGTAAGAATCAGATCCAGAAAATAATTTGCTCTTATTGGTTCATCTGCCTTTTGAAAGAGGAAATTCTCACTGATGAAAGTAAAAAAAAATTGTTAACTGTTCAGCTTTTGGCTGAGAGAGACATGAAGCAGATGGACGGTTAACTAAAATCTTCTCTAATTACTGCATCATTCCATGGTGCCAAGCTTGTAACCACTTTCCTAAAATTCATGTTATTTCCTATTTGTGTTCAGTGGCCTGTAGTATGTCTCAGTGACAATATTCTTCCTCTGCTGGTCTTTCATACAATTGCTCTCCACCACACTTCTCTCCTCTGATTCCTGAATTTTCTCACATGAATATATATATATATATACATACATACATATATACTTATATATAGATATATTACATATTTATCTTACACTCTCCCTTTCCCCCCACAATCCCTTTTAAAGCTGTCATGTTTCTTTTGAGTAAGTTATATCCTAATCTAGAAGAGTAATAGTAATCTATTTCCTTCCGATCTGAGTCACATTCTAGTCATGTGTCTCATTCCACCAAATCTCAGTGATAGGTGTAAAGTTCAATTTGCCTCCTTGAATTGGGATTTCTAGCTAATTTTTCTTGTTTCACATTCTTTGTGCATTTGTTTATAAACATCTGAGACCAGGGTTTTATGATTGATTAGATTTTATCTCCGTTATTATTACCATTTTTCTTACACTGTAGCTACTCTCTATGGTTTCTACTTTAGTATTTACAAGTAGGAAGTTTTCTCCTCCCCTTTTCCTTTTAGTTTAAAGTCCTCTTGATTAGGTTTACAAGACTTCAGGCAAGTATATTCTTATAACAGGTACACTATATCTCTGGCCAGAAGCCAGTCATTCCTGTATTATAAGTCAAGGTTCAAAAATCCATATTACTTTCTCAAATAACATCCTTCAAACCAGTATTTTTTCTTCCTATATTTGTATTTTTTTTCTTCTGAATGCTTTGCCTTTGAGAGGCATCAGTGAAGAAAATATTACCTTTTTGCCCAAGACTTGGTAATCTTTAATAATGCATTTTAGCTTCCTTCTAGCAGCATGATTTGTGCCCTCATGAATCACCAGAAGTACATAATCATTTGGTTTCACCTTTTTTTAAGAAAGCAATTTGTGATCATATAAAGAGATAAAAATGTCCATAACTTTTGACCCAGAGATTACACTACCAGGATTATACCCCAAGAAGATCTTTAACAAAAAGAAAGTCCCTCTATACACAAAAATATTTATAGTAGCGTTTTTATGGTAGCAAAGAACTGGAAATAAAATAGATGCCCATCAAATGTGGGAATGGTGAAACAAACTGTGGTTCATGAATGTGCTGTAAGAGAGGATGAATGAGATCAATGCAGAGAAAACTTTCAAAATGTTTCAAAATTACAAAGAATAGGCATAGTCCCAAAGAAGAGCTATGAGAACACTTCTCCCACCCTAATCCTTTGCAAAGGTAGGAGGTCCATGGCAGGGAATATTGCATACATTTTCAGCCATTTTTGATGTATGATGATCAGTTTTATTGATTTTTTTCTCTTTTGTTCCCCCCCCCCCGCCAAATTTATTATATGGGATGGCTCCCTGAGAGGGGAGAAGGATAGTGGGAGAAATCTTGGTGATGTAAAAAACAGAAGATATCAAAATTATTATTATTTTTAATATTTTTTGTCTTTGGAGGGGGGAGGCAATCGGGGTTAAATGACTCACCCAAGGTCACACAGTTAGTAAGTGTGTCAAGTGTCCAAGGCTGTATTTGAACAGGTCCTCCTGACTTCAGGGTGGGTACTCTATTCACTGTACCACCTAGCTGTCTCTATCAAAAATTATTTTAAAAAAAAATAACCATCTGGTTTCACAGATCTTGGGAGGTTCTCTGTCTTTTCTTGTATGATACTCTTTGTCATTAATAAGATGCCAGGGGACTATCTCCAGTCATCCTATCTATGTCTTGCCACTGGACCCAGATGGCTCTGGCAGAGAAAGTGAGGCTGGTGACCTTGCACAGCCCTCCCTCACTTAAGTCCAATTCACCTACAAGTCATGGCATCATCTTCCTGATGTCATGGTCCTCTTCTAGAACCAAGGACAAACAAGTCACTAAAGTGCCTCAGGACTCCCCAGGAAGGGGTCATAGCCCGTGACAAATTGTCTCTTATTGCTCTGACACTGGCTGGATGGTCTCTCACCTGATGTCAGCACCTTTGGAGAATAGCAGCAGCTCACACTGTTGGGGCTTTAAGGTTTGGAAAGTGCACGATCTCCTTAGATCATCCAACAACAGCACAGGACAGAATTCCCTTCTGTCTCTTCATGTCTTTTTTTCTTATTCATTTTCATATCAAAATACTTGTAGGTGTCTTCAGCTCCAGAGTTTTCACTGTTCTTATCTCCTCTCCAGTCCCGAGTCAGTCTCTTCCCACTTCATCTTCCTAACTAACCTCCTACCTTGTTTTACCACTTGTCTTACTGTCTGCTTCCCTCTAAGTCCTCCTCCTACTTCACCTCCTCTTTTTTTCTGTCTTGTTCCTTCTTCTCCTGATCTTCCCCCTTCTAAAGCTCAAGCCCTTCCTCTTCTCCTCAGACCCTGTCCCTTTTTCTTCTTTGCATCTTCAGGCAATTCGACTCAAGACCTTCAGTTCTAACACTTCTAAGTCCTCTTCCCCCTTCAATTTCTCCTCACATTCTCCTATTCCCTTCACCAGATTCAATCCCTAGCCTTCTTCACAATTCTAAAGTCTTCTAAATCATCTTCATGATGGCCCCTTCTGGTTCATCACACATCCTCTCCCTCTCCCCACCACTTTCTCCTATGGATGTCGCTTTGAAGGGTGCAGCTTCTTCAGAAGAATAGTACTCCAAGGGCATCGAGTGCCCTGTCCTAACTGGCACCTATGGATACAGTCAAGCCTGACTCCAGGACACGGGAGCTCAGGGAACAGGTTACTTTTCCCCTGTACTTCACAGGATCCATGATCTCTTTTGTGGTGCAGATCAGACAATCACCCAACCCCTCTCAACTCTTGTGATCCTTAATTACGTTTTCCGCTCCTCTGCAGAGAATCTACCCAACATGCTGGATGTCCTCCTCTAGGTCTTCCCACACTTCTTGGGTTCCAGTGCATCACTCTATCCATGTGTTATCCCTTGCCTTTGCTTCACGAGTGTCCCACCTCCTTTTCTAATCATACATTTCCATTTCTTCAACTAGGTCTTCATTAGAAATACGCTGCAGCCTACTTGCCTCTTCTTGAATATTTCCATTGTCTTCTAGGTCCCCTGAATCCTTGGTTCTTCAGTGATTGTGGTATTTCAAGATTCGTGCCACACAGCATCACTAGTAGAACATTTCTGTTTAAAAGAAAAAGAACAAGTTTTATAAACAAACAAACATGAAGCCCGGTTCTGTGTAATGATAATGATTAAGCACAACCACTAAGAAGAGAAGAAAAGAAATCATGTCCATCCTATTCTTTGCAAAGTTGGGGCTCTTTAGGAGGAAGGAAACAAGCACTTATTAGCCTACTACTATATGACAAGTACTGTGGTAAGCACTTTATACATATTTTTTCATCTGATCTCACATATTGATGATCTCACATCTGCTCTTATTTTCCCCATTTTACAACTGAGGAAACTGATGCAAACAGAGGTTAAGTTACTTGCCCAGGTTCACACAACTAATCAATGTCTGAGCAGGATTTTAACTCAAGTCTTGCTTTACTCCAAGTCTAGAACTCTACCCATTGACTATAAGGGTGTGGAATACTGTATATACGGTCATACTTGGTTGATGTGTTGTATAATTTCGCGGCATTATCTTTTTTCTCTATTCTTTGTTATGAAGGATAGCTCCCTGGGTAGAAGAGGGGAGACAGGTATATTTGGAAATGAAGATGATATGAAACTGAAAGATATCAATAAATTTGAAAAGTTGCTTTATGCAGAGAAACAGCACGAGATTGTTCAAAATAGTTTGCCAAATGTAATCCTGCCTGTTTTATTCTTTCTACTCAATCGTGGGCCCAATTCATTACCCATCTACAGGACCCCTCTCTCTAACCACATGGTCTGGCCAAAAGACATATTGAAGAATCCATTGAGTTTTTCCTGTATGGAATTTTCGGGATAATCTCTTCAGAACACTCATGATCTCACTGAATTGGCTTTGTAGTGATACAGAGCGACTTTTTGCAATCAGTTTAACATTCTCCCTATATCAAAGCATCTAGAGGACCTCAACATCTATCAAGAATCTGTCTTATAGTGCAACCTCATGAAAAGCATCCGCCACTCTAGTGGTGAACACCGTGGTGAAGTGTGCACCCCTCCATTTTTTGATTTTGGCATTAACAATTAAAGGCTCATTGTACAGAGTCATCTCTGTGGTTATAGTTGTAAAAATGATCTTGCGTGGGCTTAGCATATCATCTCCTTGTTGGAGAAGACCCTTCGAGGGTTCATTTTTCTCTGTTCAGTTAAATCCTCCTTTTTTCTGTAACCAATAAACAACAAACACAGCAGGTCTCTTCTGTGCTCTTCAGATAATTGTGTGATTTCTGTGGTCTGCTGTAGAAAATGATTTGTGAAAGATCACTTGTTTCATTCTCACAGTGCCATCAAAGATACCCTCAATATTTATGTAGATCATTCTTACAAAGATCTTCCAAGGATTTGAATGTACACTTATGGGTTCATATTCATTGATAACTCCCCAGTTTCTTTTTTTTTTATAGTAATCACATCCATGATTTTCCCATTTTTTTAGTATCTTTCCCTCCCTTCAATATCTTATAAAATAGTCCTTTAATACTTTCAAGATTATGTTGCTGCCAGCATAGATTTCTCAGTGTGTATTTACTCTGGTCCAGCCATTCTTCTACACTTTGTCTTCTTAAGTACCATTTCTGCTAAGGACCAAATGTGGGAGAGGTTAAGGATGAATATATATGGGGTGGGGGGAGAGCTTTGATGAAGGCATCACTTGCAAAACAATAATTGCTCTCTTAGGTGTAGATAAGATGTCCCAATGAGATAATATAGAAAGAAAAGAGGGCTAAGTAAAGAGCCATAGGTAAACAAGCACATTTAGGGGGTGAGAAGAGGAACCAGTGAAGGAGACCAAGAAGACTAGTCAGAAGGGTAGGAAGAAAACTAGGCGAGAACAGTGTCACTGAAGGCAAAAATGGAAGTTATCATGAAGAAATTGTCAACATTTTCAAACGTCACACAGGGGTCAAGAAAGATTAAGACTGTAGAAAGATCATTGAATATGGCAGTTAGGAAATAAAGAATGACCTTAGAGAGAGTGATTTCAGTAGAGTGATACCCATGTTTCCCCAATAATAAGACCTATCCCGAAAATAAGCCCTCCCCTTACTGGGTAAGATTCCTCTAAAATAAGCCCTCCCCCGAAAATAAGCCCTATTGAGATTGCTACTGTAGTGAAGGTGATCCCCTGCGCTACACACTACATTACGGTACCCTCTGTATGCACCGCCCCACCCCCCCCCCCCCCATGAAACGCACGCCATGCTCCGAGCTGCATTCAATCAGAGCTGCAGCAGTGAGCACGTCATCCTGTTCTTCCCCAGTGATTTGCTTGCTGGCGCCATTGAGAGCAGTGCCGCGGAGGAGAGCTGAGGCAGGACAACATAAAAACCCAGTATGTAAGCGGGAGTGAGGGGGCATGATGGAGGATAAAAAGGGCATGATGGAGGAAAAAAGAAGAACTCAGGGGGCATGATGGAGTGAAAAGAAGGACTGATGGTCATAATTTTATTATTCTGTCTGTTTTGACCCCCAGACATGAGTACAAAAAGGAAGAGCTATACTGTTGAGTATAAGAAAGCAATTGTAGAGGAGTCACAGGGCAAGAATCTTGCAGTTTTCTGTAAAGAAAAACTTTTGGATCTTCTAATGGTCAGAAAATGGAGAGCAGATTATAATGACCTCAATCAACAGGTGGATGAGGGAAAAGGGAAAAAGCGCAGGTCTGGATCAGGTCGGCAGCTCTTATATCCTGACTTGGAGATCCTCATTGGTGAATGGATTGCTGACAGGAGAGCAAAGGCCTTGGTTGTGCGCAGGGCTGATATTCAAGCATTTGCCCTTTCAATGGCACCAGAGTTTGAAATGGTCTCAGAAGGATTCAAAGCATCACAACGCTGGTTGGACAGTTTCCTTCAACGGTATGAACTGTCCCTAAGAAGATCAACAACACTGTTTAAGCTGGAAGATGCTGAAGTTATTAAACGTGCACTTGCATTCAAGTCCTTTATTGATAGGATCGACATTTCCAAGTACCTGCAATATGATTGCTATGGATGAAACTGCAGTGTTTATGGGACAAGGATCTCAAACAACAATTCATCACAGGGGTGCAACGTCAATCTACATTCCCACCACTGGCTATGAAAGTGCACGGGTCACCTGTGTTTTGGCAATTCGTTTGGATGGAAAGAAAGCCACACCTCTAATCATCAGTAAGGGCAAGAAAGATAAGATTGAACGTGTATCTGGCATTTACGTTCTTGAAACCGAAAAAGCCTGGTATACACAAGCCGTTATAAGAAAGTGGGTTGATTTAATGCTGCCACTTGTTATGCGAGGTAACCAAAGAGGTCTGATAGTCTGGGATTCAGCCAGCACTCACCGCGCTAAAGAAATGAAGAACTTCCTTGCAGAGAGAAGAATAGATCAAGTAATGATTCCTGCAGGAATGACTGCCTATCTCCAGACCCTTGATATTGCAATAAAGAAGCCATTCAAGGACCATTTGCGCATGGAAGTCTATGACTACACTGAAAATAGGATGGAAAGAAATCAGAGTGGAAACTTTGTGAAGCTCTGTCTGCAAGAAGTCGTGACTTGGGTGAAGAAGTCATGGGATCAAATTACTGACAGCTGTGTCGCCAAGGCACTACGAGCAGGTTACCTGGACAAGACATATTCATTTAAAGAGAGCTATATTGCTGGACATGACAGATTGGGTCCACTTCTTCTGAAGGAAATGGAGGCGCAAGACATCCAGGACGGAATTCAGGGTATGGACACTTATGACGATGTTGTTGAAGAAGATGACACGATCATTATTGAATAAAGGTACATTTTTTTGTTCACATTTACCTGTTTATTAAAATTGCTGTCAATGTTCATTAAAATAAGCCCTCCCCTGAAAATAAGCCCTCTGGTGTTTTTCTGTCCAAAAAATTAATAAGACAGTGTCTTATTATCGGGGAAACACGGTACAACCAGGAGCCAGATTGGAGAGGGTTGAAAAATGAATGAGTGGACACAAAGTGGAGGCAGAAAGTATAAATTTTTTCTAAAAGTTTGACAATGAAAGGAAGCTGTGATATAAGATGGCAGTTTAGGGAAGGAGTTCCCAATGTTTTTTGTTCCATGAACCCCTTTCAACAACAACAAAAAAATGGGAACCTTCAGGACAAACTTAATATACTACTCACAATATTCTTTTGGATTTATTCATTAAATTCTTACAATAACTACAATGATAAATTTTGCCCCCAAAAGCTCCAAATTCAAACTTATATAATTATAAAATACAAAATATAAAGATTCTACCTATAGTTATGAAAATGCTAAATACAAGGTTATAAAAACTCTATAAAATAATTATAAATATTTTTATGTAGGATATTCTGTAAGAATTAAAAGGAACAATTGAGCAAGATATCATATGCTTACTATTACCTACATACTTTTAATTTCTTATTTATAATTTTGTTGAATATAAATAACATTTTAATGAAGTTACAATTTGGACAATAACATGATATAACAATCATATTTAAACAATTTCAGTGTTGGACTTTTTTATTTGAACAAAAGTTTGTAATATTTGGCTCAACATCAGTCTTAATTCTGGTTTTTCATTGAATTCACTTCTGCATGTTGATTTAAAACAAAAAGAAAGAAAGAATACTCACTCACAAAAAAAAAAAGTGGTAGAAAATAGGAGGATTTTCCAAGGTCTCTTGCTGAGAGACGGGAACTCATCTTTTATTTTAATCCATGACAAACATGAATAGCTAATTATGATTGAAAATATTTACTTTCTAGTAGCTGTCAAGTGCTGTCATTGAATGATAAATATACTTAAAATTCAATTGCACATATTGCTTCATTTTGAAAATGTTTATATATGAACTAACCTTTGTGAGGAAAGAATCTCTTCAGATGTGACTTTCTTTTCTTCTTCTATTGGCTACATTCTCACAGAAACTTTACTGCATGAATGACCCACACTGTAAATCAGGTCATTTGAAAATCTCCAAAACAGAAGGAAAGTAACATAAGCAGAAGATAGATTTAATTCAGAAAACAGTATTAATACTGCCATGAGAGATAATAAAAGATTTGTTAATTGTGGTGGTCTGTGTTGGTTTCAAAATGGCTTATGATGCACATGTCCAGAAATCATGGTTTTAAAATGTTTGATATTTGAGCCTGACATTTAAGTTGCAAGAATGCAAATGTTGATTAACATCTCAAATACCTCTTTACACAGCTGATAAGGTATGGTTACAGGGTAATAGATAGAAATCAGGGAATTTCGCTGGTGCAGTGTATAGAACCCAAAAGAGAGCATGAACATGTATCTGACTTTGCTCCCTGGCTGACTTTCTGGAGACTTCTCCTCCACAAAGCCAAGGTCAATCAATTTGTGGAAAGGTTTTGATTTGTAAAGGAGGCTGGGGCTAGTGAGTCATTTTGCTGTCTCTGGCATTTCTGTTGAATGTGAGAAAGGGCTTGTAGAGCACATCTCAGCCAGACCAGACAATGTTTCCTCCCTTTCTTTTGTGGGTACTGAAGAAAAATGGCACCCAGTTTGATCACCACTCTACCCTTTATATTTGACTCTAAACAACTGGGCCCAAAGAGCTATAAAACTGCACATACCCTTTGACCCAGCACTACCATTTCTAGGTCTATATCCCCAAAATATCATAACAATGGGAAAAGGACCTACATGTACAAAAATATAGCAGCTCTTTTTGTGGTGGCCAAGAACTGGAAATTAAGAGGATATCCATCAATTGGGGAATGGCTGAACAAGTTGTGGTATATGAATGTAAGGGAATACTATTGTGCTATAAGAAACAAGGAGCAGACAGACTTCAGAAAAACCCGGAAAGACTCATATGAACTTATGGTGAATGAAATAAACATAACCAGAACATTGTTCACAGTAACAGCCACATTGTGCTACGATAGACTTTGATAGACTTGGCTCTTCTCAGCAACACAAGGATCTAAGACGACTCCAAAAGACTCATGATGGAAAATGCAAGTCATCTAACATCCCTGAGCTGGAGATTTCCCATCTGTAAAACAGACATGCCAGCGCCTGCCCTATAACCTTGGCAAGTTTGTTTTGTGGTTGCAATATTGAGAAGAAAGCATTTTGTGAACTATAAGGTGCTTTATAGTATAAGATACTGTCATTATTGTCAATTATCAGTGTGTGCCACATCCAGAGAAAGAATGATGGCGTCTGAATGCAGACCAAAGCACACTATTTGCTCTCTTTCATTGTTGTTTTTTGTTTCTTCTTTCTCGTGGTTCCTCCCATTGGTTTTAATTCTTCTTTACATCATGACTAATTTGAAAATAGGTTCATTATGAATGTATATGTAGAGCCTATATCAGATTGTACACTGTCTTGGGGTGGGGGGAGAGGAGGGAGGCAGAGAAAATTTAAAACTCAAAAGTTTATGGAAGTGAATATTGAAAACTAAAACTAAGTAAACAAATTTTTTAAAATGCTTAATTGAAAAATTAAAAGCAAAACAAAATATTTGACTCCAAACATCTATGTTTGGAGGTATCTCCCCAGTCTAAATCTCCCTTCAAAAGATGAAAATTTATCTCCATATGAAATGCTGGCTCTGAAAGAGTTTCCAAAAGAGGGCTTCCAGGATGTTTTTGAATAATGACTGTATTCTGGATATGACCTTTCATCCTGATAGCTATTGAAAGAAATGACACTCTTTTATCTTTAAGTTCTGAACTTATATGTTAAATTCTGTTGCATTGAAAAATCTCAGAACACACTCAGGAATGCATGGGCTCAAAATCCAGTTAATGATACTAGCAGTGTGACCCTGACCAAGTCACTTAACCACTTTATCTATAAAATGAAAATCATAATATCTATATTTGGTTTGGCTATTGTGAGGCTTAAATGAAATAATGTATGTAAAATACTGTACATACTTTAAAACATTATACAAAATAGCAATTATTATCATTAGCATAGGGAACTAAGATAAATGCAAATAAGTGTAACAAATTAGGATATGATCAAGTCAGGACAGATACCTTTGAGATGACAGCCGTATTGGGAGGGAGGGCAATCAGAGAAAGCTTCATGGAGAAGGGTGCACCTAAAGAGGCAGAGAGGTAGAATGCTTCAAAGAACCTGACTTTGCTTCAAAATGTGGCTCTATGACTTTGAGTAACTTCACCGACCTCCAGGCCTCCCTTTCCTTATCTGGAGAATAAGGAAGTCAGATTAAATGATCTTTAAAACTCCTTCTGGTTTTAAAAACCTCTGATCAAAAGGCAAGGAGATATAGTGGAGAGAGATCCCAGCCAGGAAGATCTTGGTTTAAGTTCCACCCAGGATATAAAAGGTGAGTCAGTTATCCTCACCATGCCTTTGGGCAGCTCAAGCCTATAAATGAAATCACAGGTCTTGGCCAAAAATAAAATAGAACAAAATCTAACTAGTAAAGTCTAAAATGTTCACTCCAGGTCCTCTGACTTTAAATTCAGGGCTAATTTCCACTCCTCTTAATTGTCTCATTCTAGATTTGGTTGAGGAGGTCAGAATGAGTAGGAGATGAAGAGAGGAAGGAAACAAGCATTTATTTAGCACCTACTGTGTTCTAGGCACTGTGCTAAGCACTTTATAAATGCTGCTTCGTTTTATCCTCATAACAAAACTGAGAGGTATTTTCCCCATTTTACTTTTGAGGAAACTGAGGTTAATGATGTGCTGCATTTGAACACAGGTCTTTCTAGCTCCAAGCGCATCACTCTATCCACTGTGCCATTTCCCTGCCTCCAGAGGGGCAGATATAGGCTCAACATACAGGAAAACTTTCTTACCATTCACACAATTTCTTATTTATCATGTAGATAGTTTGTTTGTACATAAGTCATTTGCTTGTTATTTCCCTCATTAAATTGTGAGATCCTTAAGGGTAGAGATCATCTTTTGCCTTTCTTTGTAACCCTAGTACTTAGCACGGTGCCTGCACTTAATAAAAATCTTTTTTTCTATTTGAAGGGGGGAAAGCGGGGCAATTGGGGTTAAGTGACTTGCCCAAGGTCACACATGTCTGAGACTGGATTTGAACTCAGGTCCTCTTGACTCCAGGGCTGGTGCTCTATTCACTGCACCACCTAGCCACCCCTTAATAAATTTTTAGTAGTGGCTTATTTAGGGCATCTAGGTGGTGCAGTGAGTGGATGAAGCGTCCAGCCTGAAGTCACAAAGATTCACCTTCCCAAGTTCAAATCTGGCCTCAAAAACTTAGTGAAATAATGTATGTAAAATACTGTACATACTTTAAAACATTATATAAAATGGCAATTATTATCATCATCATAGGGAACTAAGATAAATGCAAATAAGTATAACACAAATTAGGATTTGTGTGACCCTGGAAAAGTCACTTTACCTCATTTGTGTCAGTTTCCTCATCTGTAAAATGAGTTGGAGAAAAAATTAACAAACCATTCCAGTATCTTTGCCAAGAAAACCCCAAATAGGGCCATGAAGAGTCAGACAGGACTGAAACCACTGGACAACAACAAAGTGGCTTATTCACTGAGTGACAATTTCAAAAGTAGAATGAGCTATGTAGAAAAGTAGTGAGGTCCTTAATCAGAGATCAGTGTATCACTTGTCAGGTTTGTTATGGTTTAGGTATAGGTTGCAATAGATAACCTCTGGGATTGTTTTCTACTCTAATAGTCTGTCTGTGACCTTGAAGGATTAGGAAGGGTATCAACAATGGACAAGAGAGGAGAGGGGAGATGGAGCACATTTCAAGGACCAAAGATGTCAGCAAAGGTACAGTGGGTGGGAAAGAGGAACATGTTTGGAGAATGGTGAGCAGGGCAACTTGGCAGGCACCCAGACTAGAAGGAGGGGAGGAGTGTTTGAGATAAGGCCAGAGAGGTGGGTGGAAGCCAGATTGCTGCAGGTCTTCAACCTCACAATTGAGTGTCGAAATGGGTGATCTCTAAATCCAGATTGTACTATCAAGAGGACTCTGGGTAAGAGTCAACCAGAGAAAGAGCTCCTCTGGTTCCACCTGCTTCCTCCCCTCTGAAGGCTTTGCTCTCAAGCCCTCTAAGTCCTGAAACTTTGTCAGCTTGGGGACCAGAAAAATCGGGAAAAACAGTCTATTTCCACCTCACCAACTGCAAATGAAAAGATAACAAATGCTGTTCTGTAGCTACTGAAAAGCCCAGCATGCTTGGGGATGATTTACACATCTCTGCAGATACTGCACATATGCCAGCAAGGAGGGAGCTCAGATACACAGTAGGAAATCTTTTTTTCTTTTGGTTCCTCGCCAATGGAGGCAAGCAGCAGCTGCTACAAGAAAACTTCCCACTCCTGTAGGATTTCCAAATCGCTGGGGACAGTCTCCTACATATCACAGGGTTTTTGAGCTGGAAGGGACCTAAGAGACCACCTTACTGAACCCCTTCATTTTACTAAGAACTCAAGAAATGATGTGACTTGCTCAAGGTCACTCAGTAAGTGACAAGGCCAGGATTTTAATTTAGGTCTTGAGATCATAAGATTACAGAGTTAGAGCTGATAGAGCTTAAGGCCAGTCCAACCCCAGCATTTTATAGATGAGGAGATTTAGGCCCAAGGGGACTTGCCCAGAGCGTCATGTCCAGGCAGTGTCAGAGGCCAGATGCATACAAATATACTTCTTCCTGACTGTAAGTCCTGAGTTCTAACCACTCTACTATAATGCCTCTCTAAATGAGGTCCCTTGAGGTGCCATGGCTTCACAATGTTGTCACTGAGATTCAGACTGAGGAAGCTGCCCACAAAGGGCAGATGTATGGCCTTTATGATCACGGAGAATTAGCCTAGATCCACTTTAGAGACATGGAATCTTGAGACCCAGACAGGTGACTCGCCCAGGCTCATGAAGCTTGTAAGTCGGCAGGGGAGACTGAGCCCCTATCCTCTGGCTTCCCATCATCCTTCTGACTCTGAGCACTACCGAGCTGAAACAGGAGCCAGAAGCCACACCCCAGGAATGTACTGCCCATGTCTTTAATGCTGCTGCCCCAAGGCCAGGTTTACTGAAAGGAGACATGGTGTAGTGTTCTAAAACCATGTCTGCATTGGGAATCATACCTCAGTCCAAATCCTGGTCTTGCTCCTTCCTAGCTGACCCAGGTGACCCAGGGTCACCTTCTCTGGTCACTTACCTTCTCTGGGCCTGAGTTTCCTCATTTTCAAAATGAGGGGGTTTATTAAATGGTCCCTCCCATTTTAAAATTTATGATTCTGTGATCTTATAATCCTTCTGGGATAGAGCACAGCCCACCGATGTCCCACTGAATATGGGACACTTGTGCTCCTCCACCAAAGACCCTAACTATTCTCTCTTATTAAACAGGCTGTGTAAGGAGGCTGCACGGCTTCAGCTGACATGGGGCGTCAAGCTCCCCCCATTCTCTCCTTTGTCCAAGGTGGCACAAGGAGAAGGAAAGAAGAAATGGAGAGCAATTCTTTTCCAGGTAGTATCCCCACCACCATGTTGGGAAGGTCATATCATAAAAGCCTTCCTTTTCTTGATTCTCCACTCCTTTTGCTAGGCACGAAGAGGCAGGAGCAGTTCCCAAAGTCCAGCCATACTAACATAGGCTGTTGGACAGCTTCAGCTGTATCCAGTCATTTTTCTTCTTCTGACTCTTGATTCAGAGAAAGCTGTGGGTGAGGTAGGAGTGGTCAAGAAACCAAAAGCAGCTGCCCATGCCTACTGTCTAAACTGGGATCGGCAGCTAGATGGATGGCCCATAGAGTATCAGTCCATACACACTTGTCAGGGGCTTCAGATGGACTATGACCTGGGCCCAAATATGAAGAGTGGGCTGAATTCCATTTGAGAAATTATGCAGTTTTTAAAATGGCCTCAATTCAATTCAGCAAATATTTGCTAAGCACCTACTATATGTCAGAGATACAAAGACAAAATAAAAAAGTCCTTGTCCTCAAGGGGCTCACACTCTACTCAAGCTTCACCTTGAAAGAAAGGCCCATCCTTCTGACAACAGTGTCCTTCCAGTGGCTGCAACCCATGAGATTCCTATCTCTAAGGAATGAAAACTGTGGGTTACTAGGTCAATAGAGAAGGGCGTGGTACAAACAGGCTGCAGCATCTTCTTAAAAGAGAATGGAACACTAGGAATACATAAAAGATCTTATCAAAGAGATAAATGACTGAAAAAGAAAGTGATCTGAAGCGAGGGGTAACCATTGGTATCCACAGAGTGTCAAGGGAAGAAGGAGGCCTGCAAAGCATTGAATGGCCTTCCTATGGAGGATGGGCATAGACTTGGACCAGACAAGATGAGAAGGGGTGCCCTTGGGCCATCACCTGCACCCTTAGAAGGAATCTTGAGATCACAGATCTGTCAAATCTCTTGAATCCAACTGGCACTTCCTCTCTCAACAAGACTGCTAAATGAAACTGAAGCTGTGAGGTAGCCAGCTTATGTGTCTCTTTTGAGTTCTTCCCTCCCTTAAGAGTTCAGTGGCTCATACAAAGGGCAGACTTTGATTTCCAGCTCCTGGCTTTTTCAAGGGATTTGTTTTTCCAGATGTTCCCCTTCAATGTATATTATTCTGCTGCTGTCCTACTTGGCCTCGCACAGTGAGACAGCACGCAGCTCTTCCCCTGTCACGTAGACCCTCCTGGAGCTTTTGGGAGCCCATTTACTGTTAAGATTGGACAACAGGAAGATGACGCCAAATACAAGCATATGCCAAGCAGATCTGCTCAGCGATCCTCCTGGCAGAGAGAGTCCCTGCAGAGGGGGGAAGCAAAGGCCAGGAATGAGAAGGAAGGCAGGAGTCCTTTCTTTCCTTGCCCTGTTTGTGTGAGGGAAGGCTGAGAAACAGACTAGGGCACGACCTTTGTAGGCTTCACCCAAATCCCATATTGGAGTGTTGGATGCAAAGGTTCTCATAGCAGCTTGGCTAACTCTGCCCTTGCTCGTGGAGGTGGGTCCCCAAGGCTCCCATTTAGTCTACTCAAGACTTTCCTCAACTTCATGTTTGGAGTTTCACCCTCCCCACTTTGTCTGGTGTTCAGGGTGAGGAGTCCCTATGATCCAAGCCACCTGTGTTCAGGGAGGGCAAGGATGAACTGCTCCTCAATCCTCACATCTAGAAAAGGGCAAAAAGGTCAGTTACTTCAGAGGCCAGTAGACAAACACCCAACTGACCCTTGTGGCAGTCTGACTCTGTTGGGACTACTGATTCTATTTTTTCAGTGTTCCA
This sequence comes from Petaurus breviceps papuanus, assembly GCF_028583685.1. Lineage (NCBI taxonomy): Eukaryota > Metazoa > Chordata > Mammalia > Diprotodontia > Petauridae > Petaurus > Petaurus breviceps. The sequence continues at coordinate 43,298,274 of NW_027185798.1, forward strand.
GACACAAAGCATCAACCGCCTAGGAGAATAGCACCAATCAGAAGATCACTTAATGTCAACCCAGAATGCTATATTGTCTGTATTATTTCATTCTATTATCTCTACAGTTAATACAATACTACATTGTACTTTTTCAAGACTTGGTCTCAAACTGTGCCTCTAACAGATACTGACTGTGTGACCCTGGACAAGTCATCTAACTTCTCAACATCTCAGATGACTTTCTAGGATTAAAAATTGCAGATCAATTGGTTTTCCTCATTAAATGGGGGGAGTTTCAATTATGGGAATTTCTTATGTGGATGAAACCACAGTTCTAGAGCAATGATACATATGAAATCATGTCCTGGGTTCACAAACTGCAGCAGCTCAGAGTATCCTAGGATTAAGATCATGAATTCAGTTTGGGCCATGTTGAATTTAAGATTTATATGGGGGAAACCAGTTTGGGCTGAATGGGAGGCAATTGGAGACAGAATGAGGAACAGTGGGAACAGAGGGTGGAGAGAAGTAGATTTCAGCTTGGTGTTAAGGAAACACTTGCTAATAATGAGATTGATACAAAAGTATAACAGGTTCGGTGTGGCTAGGTGGTGCAGTGAATAGATCACCGGCCCTGGAGTCAGGAGGGCCTGAGTTCAAATCCAGCCTCAGACACTTAACACTTACTAGCCATGTCACCTTGGGCAACTCACTTAACCCCAATTTCTCTGCCTTCCCCTCTCAAAAAAAAAAAGTTTAACAGTCTGCCTTGAAAGGTGCTGGGTCTGCTTGTCTAAGACAGCTTAAGGAAAGGCCAGGTAACTACTTCTTTTTTCAGGCATAATGAACCAGATGGCCTCTGAGGTAGAGTCCCTCAAACTGGGACTCATATGTATGTATGTATGTACATACGTATGTATGTATGTGTGTATGTATGTATGTGTATCTACCTATCTAAATAGCCTGCTAATTGGTTTATCTACCTGTAATGTTAATGGGATTTAAGATCTTTCCCTTTCATTAATAGGGCTCACATGGAGCCTATTAAGGCAAGCTTGCTTAGAAGACTTTCATACCTTTTGTTAATTTCTAATTAGGCACTGAGTCACAGGGTTGTGATGCCCTCTGGCTCTAAAAAGGGCATATATATTCTGAGGTTAGCGTTTTGCTTTGGGGCTCATTCATTGAAGAATTTTCTTGTGATTTGACCAGATGAGACTCTGGAAAGCTGTTAAGGAGCCCCCTGGCTTTGAAAAACCCAGATATTGGTGCTTCTCTCTCTGGTAACTATGTATATATTGCCTTAGACAGTTGATCTGTGCTAATTTCTCAGATGGTTAGAAGCCCTGTCTATTGGTCTTCATTTCTCTGTTTGTATTTTCTCTATTTTCTTTGTTTGGATTTTCTCTGAATTTCAGGGTACTGATTTTTTCCCTGAGTCAATGAATGTAATTTAGAAAGATCAATGACTCCTTGCTAGCAGCCATCCTGGTTGCCACTACCTCAGCTTTTTCCCCACTCTAGTCCATCCTCCACTTAGCTGTCAAATTGGCCTTCCTAAAGCTAAGGTCTGACCACGTCACCTCCTCCCATCCCCCAATTAGTAGCTCCCTATTTCCTCCAGGATCAAATATAAGACCTTCTGTTTGGCTTTTAAATCTCTCCATGAGCCAGCCCCTTCCAACCTTTACAGTTTTCCTACATCTTATAAATATAACATGTCCCCCAGCATACTCTGTCATCCAGTGACTGACTTTTTTTGCTTTCCTCATCTATGACATACTCTTGTAGCCTGATTCTGGGCATGTTTATTAGCTGTCCTCCATGCCTGAAACTCTCCCTTCCCCTCTTTCCCTCCTGGCTTCCCTGATTTCTGTCAAGACTCAGCTAAAGTCCCACCATATGTAAGAAGCATTTTCTAGGCCTCCTTAATGCAAATGGTAACCCCCAGTTTATCCTGTATATATCTTTTTTGTATGTTGTTATTCATATGGTGTCTCCCGCATTAGACTGTGAGCTCCTTGAGGAAAGGGACTGGGCTGGACTTTCATTTTGGGGACTATTTTTGTCTTTCTTTGTATTCCTAACACTTAGCACAATGCCAGACATATAGTAGGTGCTTAATAAATGCTTGCTGAATGACTGAGAAAAAGCCTTTTCTTTGAAATGAATCTCTTTTAAACTAATCAAGGTGGCTCAGAGGCAAATATTGCATCCTGTTAATAGAGAGACTAGAATATGCTGACTTTCCGTCCCATGCCTCAGAGTTATAAGCAAGAGAGAACAGGATTAATGGGCAGATTAGACCTTAACATAGGCCCTGACCTATCAGTCTCACAATTCCTACCTGCACTGGCAAGGCAGGTCCCCAGAGCAAAGCTAGCTCTATCTCCTCTCAAGATTCTTGAGGGGTTAGAGAGTTTTCTAGTACAGTGCTTATAAAACCCATCCAGTATGCTCACCCTAATATTAACCACCAGTTAATGTCTTCCCAAGAGCACCTAACCAATTAACATCAATTAGCTTTTAAAAAGGGACATTTACCAAAAAGATACAGCAAGAAGCAAAATGCCCCTCTCAAATTGGGAACATACTATCTTCTACCACCTTATTCTCTGGAGAGAATGGGTTCCAATTTAAAGTGGTTGCTACAAAATATTTCCCTCATCAAGTTAAGGCAAACAGGATTGAGTAACTTCCCAGGGTTACACAGCTGCTAAGTGTCCCAGGCCAGATTTGGACTCAGGAAGGGGAATCCTCCCAACTCCAGGCCCAGTACCCTATCCACTAGGGTGCTACCTAGCAGCGCAACAAAATATTTCCCTCATCAAACTTTTTTCTGGGAGTCCATAGATGATAAATGAGTCACTCTCTTGTATACAGGACTTGGTGTTCCAGCTTCCAGGCTGATTTACTGCTGGCCTGGGCCAATCAGACCACTCCATCAGACTTGGTTCTTATTACTAGTTCCAGTTGCTGAAGGGAATCCTTGATGGTTCTTTAAATCACTTGAAAATCATATGGTTGTTCTGAGATACTGCCTCGCAAACATCAGATTGACATGGCAAAAATGAAAAATGACAAATGGTGAATGAGATGTGGAAAAATGCACTCTTGGTGGCATTGTGAACCAGTCTAACCTTTCTGGAAAGCAATTTGGTACTAGTGACCTAGGAATACTGCTAGTGGGTCTATACCTCCAAAGAGATCAAAGAAAGAGGAAAAGGACCCATATGTACAAAAATATTTACTGCAGCTCTTTTTGTGATGGGAAAGAATTGGAAATTGAGGGGATGCTTATCAATTGGGGAATGACTGAATAAATTGTGGTATACAAATGCGATGGAATATTACTGTAGGTAAGAAACGATGAAGGGGATAGTTTCAGAAAAGCCCAGGAAGATCTGTATAAACTGATACAAAGTGAAGTGAGCAGAACTAGCAGAACAATTTTTATAGCAACAACAATATTGTAAAGATGATCAACTATAAAAGACTTGGTAATTCTGATCAACTCAATGACCAACCACAATTACAAAGGACTCATGATGAAACTACTAGATGATGTAATCTACCTCCAGACAGATGATAGATACAAAGTGTAGATTGAAGCATATTTTCTTTTCTTTTCTTTCTCTTCCTTTTTATGCAGAACATGAATAAGGCAGAAATTTGTTTTGCATGGCTATAGATATTTGTAATGGCCTTTATTTTTCTGACTTTCTTTTTTTTTCCTTTTTGGAGGGCAATTGGGTTAAGTGACTTGCCCAAGGTCACACAGCTAGTTTTTGTATTGTGTCTGAGGTCAGATTTGAACTCAGGTCCTCCTGACTCCAGGGCTGGTGCTCTATTCACTGTGCCACCTAGCCACCCCTTCTGACTTTTTTTTTTTTTAAACAATTGGGGTTAAGTAACTTGCTCAAGGTTACACGGCCAGTTATTATTTCTGGGTGGTGCTGAGTATCTGAGCCCGGATTTGATCCAGGTCATCCCGACTCTGGAGCCTGTGCTCTTACTCACTGAGCCACCTGGCCGCCCCTAAGCAATTGGGGTTAAGTAACTTGCTCAAGGTTACAAGGCCAGCTATTTCTGGGTGTGGTGCTAAGTATCTGAGCCCGGATTTGATCCCCAGGTCATCCCGACACTGGAGCCGGTACTCTTACTCGCTGAGCTACCTGGCCGCCCCTCTGGCTTTCTTAATGAGTGGAGGGAGAAGGAGAGAATTTGGAACTGAAAAGAAAAGAAAAAGAAAAAAACCCATAAGGTCATACCCTGTTCTCTTCATCTCTTCATCTCCTGATTCTCATTCAGCTAAGATCAGGAAAGAATGAATTAATGGAGAGAGAAAAAAGATGTGCTCTGCATTCATGGTTATGTGGTAGGCAAGTGAAGCTATAAGTCAGCAGTCAGTCAGTTTCTACCACTGCTGTGACCTCTTCTCCCCTTCCTCCCTCCCCTCCACTGCTGGAGGCAATGACTGTTGCCTGACCCACCACCAGGGAAAAGAGAGTTATTAGTTCAAATCTTTTACATGCATACTCAGCTATGGGTCAGCAGACAAAGAAAAGGTTTATTCTTATTAAGAGCAAGCCCACCAGGCACCGGTCTGAAAATGCCTGTGCTACTCTATGAAGTGGGGAGGGAACTGGCCCCTCCATCACACAGTGACTGATGCAGGATCACCAAGTCTGTATATGAATATTGCAGCAGATAGGCCGACTGTGCATATTCTAAGGACTGGGCCCTAACTAGACAATCCCCTCATACAGGAATGATGCAATTAAGTCAAGAGCTTTCTCCTTCAAGAACATAACAAAAACTTGGGATGAGATATCACTAAATGTGTTTGTGACACTGTGTATTTATGGCATATGATGGTTTGTGGATGGTGAAAATGGGACTTAAATGCCACCAAACCTAGAGAGCACCTCTTCTATATTTATTTGACATTAGCTGAGTGTTGGCTAGGTTCAAAGAATTGTGCCAAGTGCCCAAAGCTGAACGGAGGAGATAGGCTAGAAAGGCACCCTGACTAAAGCTAACGACTTGTGTCAAGATAGCCCTTTAAAATGTGCAAAGTGCTTTTCTACAACAGTTCTGTGAGATCCGTAGTATGAGGATTATTATTACCCCCATTTCTCAGATTGGTAAACGGAAGGTCACAGGGTAAATGTCTGCGTTGGGAGCTGAATGCAGATCTCTTAATTATAAGTCTAGCACACTAATTGCTATGATACACTGCCTTGCCAAAAAACAGAAGACACAGTTCCTAATCTTGAATTTATAGTCTAATGAGGAAGCTAGACGCTATTTAAGTCTACTTACAAAACATAATGCAAATTAGGTTAATGAAAATCATGTACAGAAATGATGAGGAGTTGGGGAAGTAAAACAGCTGGGTAGTTAGTCAGAAAGAGCTGATTTGGAAGAGGGTTTTCAAGGAGGAAGGAGTCATAGTTTTGTGAAGAGGAGAAAGAAATTCCAGGAGGACTCCTCACTTTTCTTGCCCTCTCAACATCCAAGGCACCATTGTCTTGAAGTTGAAAGAAAAGCTTATTCTGGACACGGGATCAATTCCAGTCACAAGCAATAGCAAAGTCCCCAGCAAAGAGGAAGTCTATGCATTTTTGCCCAACATTGTGGGCAAAGTTCAGCATGGTATGGTAAGTGATGTAAGTGATACTGGGACTTGGTGCCAGCTCATGACCACTGAATCTAGAAAAATGGGAGAAAAAAATGATTGAAGAATAGAGATTTTAAGTTAGAATAGGATAAAATCAGTAGCAGTCCTGTCCTATGAACAATCACTGAGGTCAGAAACATTCACTAATAGAAGCTAATGAATGACTAAAGTCCATAGAAGAAATGCCTAGCACTCTGGGCTGTGGTGCACAATTCAAAAAGGGCTTGATCAGGGACATGGTTTCTTTATCTATGGCAGAATGGATAGAATTCTGAACTTGGAATCTGGACGACCCTCATTTGAAATCTGCCTAAATTTATTAGCTGTGTGACTCTGGACAAGTCTCTCAGTTTCCTTATCTATAAAATGGGGATAATAACATTCCTAGCACTCATCTCACAGAGTTGTTATAATGAGATAATGTATATAAAGTACTTTGCAAACCTTAACATACTAAATATCCATTATTATTATCTTATCACTGGAAAATGATGGCAGAAAAGTGGGGGCCCAAGGAGCTACCATACTGGATGGTGTTGCTAGAAGTGAACTGTTATAGCAATTACTGTCCTTAAAATTCATTTGGAAATTAATCACATGTACTGTTTTCTTATGTCTCTCATAGTTTCCAATTGCCATTTCAATCTTCCATTGCTACTTAACCTTTCAAATATTGGTTCTTTCCTCAACAAGACTGTAAGACCCTCATACTCAAGGAATCATGTCTTATACTTTAGATTCCCCCAACCTGCTCCCACCTGTAGCAGCAAGCACCCCAGCATCCCCAGGGTGGCTGCTCACACAGGTTCTTAGATCTGCTTTGATAAAGGAAAGCAACTCAAAATGGGTTAACAAGTTTACTTTAATCAGTCAAGTATGTATCGTTTACCTAGTTCAGGGGGAAAAGGTCAGCACCCCGAACTTCAGAATATACAGACAGAATTATCAAGACAGAGAAACAGATCAAGTAGACAGTTTTCAAATTGTCCAACCATTACATCCATACCCAGTCAACATCTGGGTTTCAACTTCTGGGTTTTTCAAAGCCGAGAGGGGGCTCTCAACAACAGCTTCCCAGAATCCAGATCAAATCACAGTACACTTCTCAAAGTGAGCCCCAAAACAAAGCTACACATCAGGGCTTATATAGCCTTCTCCTGGCTCAGAGAATGTAACAACCTTATTGACTCACTGGCCAATCAAGAAGTATCTACTGAAAAACAAGCCTCCCACCCAGGCTCCTGGTGCACTTTAGCCTAGGGGCAGGAAAGATCTTTACATTTGCATTTCCATTACACCACCCCAACCCCACTATCTATCACAGTACTCTGAACAAAGTAGATGCTAAATGAATATATTTTTATTTGATTTGATGTTATACAACAGCTGGTCTTTAAGAACCAACAGCTGCAAATGCTGGCTGCCCCATAGATCTGGCAAACAATTTAGCCAAGGCAAAGCAACATTTGACAATTACTGGAACATTTTTGTGATGTCAAGTGGAGCTAAAGATTTTGTAACAGTACTATTTAACGAAACAGATTTGCCTAAGGGATTGTACATTCTGAAAGAAGACAATCAGGTTGTGCTAAAAGGAAAAATAAGAAGAAAAGCTGTTTTACCATTCCTTTGGAGAAGGAAGAAGGTGAGGAATCTCCCAGACCTGACACTACACTCTGAAATCAAGAAGAAATAACAAGTATTTTCTGAGCCCCTATCATCCCATCTTAGATACTTGCAAGTTGTGTGACTCTGGGTAAGTCACTTAACCTTTCTGTTTGTCAGTTTCCTCATCTGTTAAATGAATGGGTTTGGATCTGATGCCTTCTCAGCTCCTTACCAGCTCTTTGTCTATTTGAGAGCCCTGTGCTAGGTTTCATAAAACCCTAAATGATGTGGCCCCTGCTCTCAAGGAGTTTACAGTCTTGGAGAGATGAAGAGTTGAGGCTTACAGACAGAAAAGAATTAGAGAGCAATACGGGATGGCCACAGTGAAGGGTTAAACTGAATATCCCCATGTGCCCAAAGTGTACTGCATAGACATGAAGTGCTATGGGCAGACGAGTGATCAGTGAGGTCTGTAGTGATTAGTAAGGCTTCATAGAGGAAGAGTGACTCAAAGTGGACCCTAAAAGAAGGGGAGTAAAAGGTGGGCAAAGGAAAAGGGGAGGAGGAATTGCATTCCAGGCACAAGGGAGGGGATTAACAAAGACCTAGGAAGGGGAATTAGCATGATATGTTCAAGGAACAAGAGATCAAGGGTCTTCCTGGAGAAGATACACATCCTTGTATTCCCATGATCAGCACATAGTAGGTGCTTAATAAAATGACTGCTGAATTTAATAGAATATTAGGGAGCAGTGAGAAGTGATTGTGAGGTCATCTACAAGGATCTGAATGCCCAGATGAGAAGTATAGACTTGATCCAACACACTGGGAGCCTGGCTCTGTGGCAATGTGATTACAACCCAGCCCAGAAGGAATATGGCTGCACTCTGCTCTCATCCATGAGGTTCCTATAAAGTCATATGATTTAAAGAATTATCTCAGCTACACCTGCCCAACACTGCCCATTTTCCCCAATCCCAGGCTTTTGGCTGTTGTGAACTTTTCTGCCTCAGATATGGCTACCCCATGAACTTGACTGGACATAGCCTCATGTTTACTTTCTCAGATCAGAACTTGGACCATGCCCCCTTTCCCCAGGAGCTCTCTCTCTCTCTCTCTCTCTCTCTCTCTCTCTCTCTCTCTCTCTCTCTCTCTCTCTCTCTCTCTCTCTCTCTCTCTCTCTC